>NW_012103854.1:2926512-2955981 GCF_000951045.1 Mandrillus leucophaeus
AAAAAAAAAAAAAAAAGAAAGAAAGGCAGGAGAAGACCTATGCCCTAGCTTGAAGACAGGCAGGGAGAGCGAGCAAATTTTCCCTTACCCTGCTTTTTCGTTCTATTCGGGCCCACCCACACTGGGGAAGGCCACCTGCTTTACTCAGTCTATGGAATTAACTGTTTATCTCATCCAGAAACACCCTAATAGACACATCCAGAAAAATGTTTAACCAAATATTTAAGTACCATACAGCCCAGTCAAGTTGACACATAAAATTAACTATCATACCCTAGTTTAAAAACTCATAAACATTTACTTTAATCTAACTTTTTACTCAAAAAATCTAGGTGTTTTTTCCACCTAGAATCACTCTAAAATCCACTTTTTGACCAACGCCAAATAATAACAATGTTAGAAAAATAAAGTATTTCTTTTTACAGGATTTTTTAAAGTAAAAAATTTTTAAAAGAATTGTTTAAAGAAGAAACGAAGCAAAAACCCTGATGAATCCCACCAACAAGTTGTGGTATAGATCATTTTATGTCACCACAGCCAGAAAAGACTATGTATTGTATGTCTTAATCACTATCATAATTAATATTTGTAAGGGAATTTGTAGTTTAAATTTGCCTTTGTCTCAGTACTCAATTTGATTCTCAGAGCAATCCTATGAGGAAGGTAGAGTAACATTATTACTATTATTATTGTTCATTTCATTTGCCAAAGACATTGAGGCTGAAGGGGGTTTAAATCACTTACCCAAGGTCACAAGCCTGGGAAAGCTATTGAGCAGTTTCCTGTGGTCTGCACTCACATAATAGCAACAACAGGGTGCTATGTACACATAGCCATATGTTTATATATATATTAGTATGTGTGTATATACATATATATCTGTTCATGTGTAATATATTTAATATATGCCCCCTCATTTTCACCAACCCTGGATTATCAACTCCTTAAACATAGGAATAATGTTGTACTCATCTTTCTGTCTCCAACAATGTTTACACAAGTGCCTTGCATACAGTACATAGTAAATAAATTTTGGTTAAATTGAACTGAATTTAAAGAAATTCCTTTAATAAGCTTGACTATTACTATGTTTTGATCAATATGCTTAAAAATAAGACACATTGCCCAGCCAAGAGATTTTTCTAGATTTTTGACAGGGTTTTCAAACCAGTAAATATATTCTTTTAAAAGACTTCTGTATGTCTCTAGATATATCTCCAAAAGAAAAAAAAAAAAAAAAGGAAAAAGAGAAAATTAGCATTTATTGAGCTTCTATCATGCACCAGGCACTGTGCTAAGTGCTTTCACAGAATTATTTTAGTTCCAAAAAGCACTAATGCAAATACAAGGCTAACAAAATCTCACCTTTCAGGGATGAATTGGAGTCACTGGGCAAGGAAAATCCTGTCTTCTATTAAGTGAAAGCTGGCAATTGAACTATTATTAAAAATAAGTATCCCGTTTGGGTGGGAAAATGCCTTTTCTCAATGAAAGTTTACTTGATGGGAGATCTCTGCCATTGGGGACAATATGAATATGACTTTTGTAATTTATCAAAAATTCTGAGCTGAGCCATAATGAAAAATTATTTTGCCCATAAAATAGTACCCTTGTAATATTTAAACTCATATATTTCAAGGATAACTTCATCTTATATTCCAAATTAATTTAAAAAATAAAACTTAAATCACAAAACCCAAAAAATGCCACATTGCTAAAACAAACCCAGACCCCACTGAAGTTGAAAATTTGGTGCAAAGCTCACAGGGCTTGTGGTTTGGGTGTTTTCCAAATGTATTTCAACTGCTGCTCTAAAGCCACAGCTCTCCCCTAAGTAGAGTGTCTCTGAATGGGAAAAAGGATGAATATCTGTAGTCGGACAGACTACCTAGAGAATCCTTAAAGAAACCCCTTCCCTCCTCGCAACTACCCCATCTCCCAAATGAGAAACTGCTCATTCATTCATTCAAACAAGCATTATTATGTACTAGAGTCTTTTTAAAAACCTCTTTACCTTTTCTGGTTTTCCCCTGAGCCAGAAGAAAAGTCAGAAGCTGATAGAAAAATGAAAATAGCAACAACAAATAAATTCCTCTCATTAAAATGCTTGGTAATTTCATAATATTGATGCTTTCTGACAGTCTCCTCTATATTTACCTCGCAATGAATACTACATCTGTTATATGCTCCAACAAAACTTGCTTTGAGTTTAGAACATTGCAATTCCATTCTGCTCTTGCACCTTTAGTAAGTTAAGTAAAATGAGTATTTTACAGAAGATTTCAAGTGACAGTCCAGAAGTCACAAATAGCGTTTAGAACAGAGCATACCTAGTTCCCACATCATCTGCTCATCAATGCTAATCTCACCTCATCCCACATGAACCTGAAACCTTTCCTAAAGTAGCCACATGGAGAAACTACTTGTGGATATGAACATGTTAAGCATTGTTTGTGTGTGTGTGTGTGTGTCTGTGTGTGTGTGTGAGTACAAATTTAACCTAGAGAGAAGAGCAAAAGAGTTTACCATATTGTTTTAAAGTAGCCTTCTGGTGCTATATGTCTGATATTTTGCAAAACTAAACTTGATCAATAGTTAAATGGTAAGATTTTTTTCATTCAGAAAATGTATGGACAGTTAAATAAATTTTCTTCAGATCAAATTCACCTTGGGTGAATACATACAATTGCAAATAGCCTAGCCATAAGCGACCTTTAAGGCATCTTCTCAAACTGGGTATATGTTCATCAGCAGAATGAAAGTGCACAGGGTGCCAACGTGGTACAGGCTCCTAACACAGCCATTTCACATGAATATTTGAGAGGTAACTGAATTTTTGTGATCTCAAACAGTTTTTTAATTTATTTTTTAAAAAATAAGAGTAGAAAAGGTAATCAGGGATAATGATTGAACAAGTTTTAGTTCCAAGTCTTATTACTCACATTTTTCCAATTTCACAGAAGCCTCATTTTTAGACCAGTGTTTGGCTGACATAATGTTAACACTCCTGGAGCTTTTGTGGCAAAACAGTGAAAATACTAGGTATTAAAAAGACCTAAGTTGACCTCTGACTCGCCACTATCATTATAGGATGCCTTGGCAAGTTCTTTTAAATCTTTATGTCTGAGTTTCTTCCTCTGTGAAACAAGGTGGTTGTTCTAGATCATACCGAAACCTCTTTCTAGTCTATATTCTGTGATTATTTTTAATATTTTATCTTTGAGATAACTGGAATCTAAGAAGGTTAACTGAATCAGGGAAAAGTCTTCTCTGGGTCACTTCTAATCCCCTAACAAGAACTTAACTAACTTGACCACACTGACAAGTTTCTCTTAGCAATTTTATCTAGGCTGATCTATCTACAGAAAAAGGTGGTTTATATTATTCCGTATGAGTCAGTATTTTGCTGAGATAAGTACTTTTCACAATAGCATCTGTTCAATCAAATGAAATTCCTAGTCTAATTGCTACATAAAAGATCATTATATCATTCGTAACATCTGTACAAATAAAATTTCTAGATATGTAAGGAGTTTGGAAGATTTTATATTTCATATATCATGTTCCCAAAACTTGTCTTCATGCTGCACTTAAGAATCCAATGTGAAGATAAATTTTCACCCACAGTCTGAAATGTAATTTCACATAAAACCAGTTTATTATTACATCTCTTTGTAGTTCCTTTCTTATATTTTTAGAGTATTAACTCATTCCATGCTTACAACAGAAAGACAATTACTGTGCTATTCATCTATGAAAGATGATCCCGTACAGTTTAACATCTGGTAAGCAAAAGAAAATCATGACTACTTCTCTTAATGTAGGAAGAGTCCCATCAGGAAAGCAACTTGAACTATAAAGAAATATTTGGATAGGAAGAAAAGGAACAGAAGGAGCAAATGAAACTTGTCAGGGGGCTACTGTGTTCTATCCTTCCATAGACTTTAGTGCTCATAGTAACTCCTTTAGACAGGCTGTTTCCATCTATAAACGAGTAAACCAATATCAAAGACATTGTTATTCCACAACTAAGCATGGTGTAGTTGGAATTCAGGCCCAGCGTGGTCTCCCTCGATGAGGTTATGCTGCCTCCAGATTAAAGGTAATGGGACAGCATATGCAGTTTATGATGAAGTGGGCGTGTAAAGGAAAGAGAAACTAGCTCCAGATTGAGACGTCATAGACTGTACACTCCAGAAAAGAACTGTGAAGAAGGAATTAAGAGGAGAACCAAAACTTAACAATGGTCACCAATATGAAGAAGGAAAGAGAATTTCAAAGGAAGGATGGTGGGAAATGTTAAGCATTAGGAAGTTGGTAAAATATGAGAACACACTGACCACCTGTTAGTGATATCCCCATTAATCTAATGAGACACCTATAAATCATGATGCCTTCTTCTCCCTTACCAGTTAACAGAGCCCAATTGAGTTCCAGCCCTTCCTTTCCATTCTTCCTGCTCCCACCCAATCTCAGACTCATCATTTCACAGCTGAACAAATGTACTGGCGTGGTCTCCAGTTTGTGCCCTGGTCCATCTACACTTCATATTTTCCAGCTTAATATTCCTAAAACACTGTTTTGACCATATTACACTTCCGTGCAGAAATCAAAATGGTTTTCCACTAACCATACGGTATTCATCCCTACGGTCTTTTCCACTGCCCATATGCATTTTCACATTAAAGCTGAATCCTAATATTGCCCTAGTCAACCTGTGGGCTCTATAACCATTTTACTAGCTGTTTGACCTGCTGTAAGTTAATTATTCTATCTGTACCTCACTATATCATCTGTAAAATGGGAATAAATAACAGTGTGTACCTCTCATAATTATTTTGAGAATAAAATATGTAAAATACTTGGAACAGTGCCTGCACTGTTCAGTAAGTTCTTTTAAAATATCCGTAATCACTATCATTGTTACATTATTAAGTTTATAATAAAATAATGCAATTATAATTGCTATTGCTTTTTTGGCCAAATACTGTATAACACCTCAACATAAATGTTATTAACAATAATAATGATAGCAGTGTTGGCACCAAGATTTAAACACAAGTAATATGGCTTTAAAGTTATGCTTTTAACAACTATGCTATAATCCCATTAAAAATTATCTGATTAATGCCATTAAATATAATTCCAAGCATTTGTTCTTGCTATTTTCTATATCTAAAGGATCCTCTCATTCTCAAATTATCAAATTCTTAAATATAATCATTAAAAATCCAGCCCAATTACTACCCCTTTTAAGACATCTTTTTTCCAGCTAAAAGTCATGGTCTAACAATTTTGAAATCCATTTACACTTTCATCTTCATTTTATGTGGCACTTAATAATTTATTGTTAGTAAATTTTAACCCACTATATTTTCATATTATGTCAAAGTTTACAAATCACTTTTAAATATATGTGATATATTTTTATAAGTGATAACTCCTTATGTTTGCTTTCTCTGTGTAAAGCCCCTGAGGGCAGGGACTGTGAATTACACCTCTATGTAACGTCACTGTCCCTTAGTACTGCACCTTACATAAAGGAGGCCTGTACAGATTCCTGTGCGGAGACTATTGATCCCTCACATGCAAGTAGTTTCAACAGAGTGGTTGAAAAAAGTAACCAAACTACTTTTCACAATGAGAAAAAAAAATTCAATAGAGGTTTTCAGATACTAAATCTCATTTTTCTTTAAGAAGTGGCTTTTCAACTTTAAAAGAATCCATTTTCATTTAAAATGTCTGTTGCTGCAAACTACCACCTGTTTTTTCCAAATATATTGTTGGTACTTCTTAATCACTAGAAAAATGGGGTTTCATTGCCATGGTGACTGGAAGAATAAGTCTGTAGACAGGAACTACAATTCTGTCACTGTGACTAATGGCATTTTCCTTTCCTACATCTTTATTTTGATTTAATATATAAAGCCCAAAGGCAAGCTTGATTAATTTCCATTACACAAGGCATTACCCTAGTTCTGCTGCAGTAGGAATGCCACATTAAACTTCAACAGCACAGTCTTACCAAGACTTGTGGCTACCTTCAAAGATTATAGTTAGAATTACCCAAAGCATCAATTTAAACATGTAATATATACTCATGTTTATGCTTCTAAGTATTTGCATTCACATAAACAACCTTTGATGGGTGTGCAGGCAGATAGCTACTATTTCCATTTTTTATACCTATCTCTGGCATCTATACCTTTCTCTGGCATCCCATTAAAGCAATGCCAGTTTCAAAACAATGGAAAAACATAAAGGAAAAGACACAAGCAGTGTAGCCAAAGGCTGCCCTATCATCCATGCATTGCATGCTTTGCGGAAAGAGTTTTGAAAATAGCGATTTAGTTCATGACTAACAGGAGATGCATGAACTCTTTCTCAAATTTTTACTGGAGAGCTAGAATTCCCACTTATGAGTCAAGGTGCAACTGTACCAGGTACAAAGTAGAACAGGTAAAAAACTGTCCTTAGTTTAACCCAGTTCCTGATTCAAAGCTGCCTCCATTTTCCACATCAATATTTTGGCAATGTTTTCTTTGCTAGATATCATATTGTAAGTTCTTTGAAATATCTTTTTATTCAATAGGTATTGGTCAACAGCAAGCAAGAGAAGAAATATTCTCATAATAAGCTGAGTTCTTTATTTGGAGAGAGCTACATAGAAAAGTAACAGGGAAAAGAGTGGGTCAAATTTTTTTTTAAATTGGGTACAAGGGGGAAGGAGTAACGATTTTGGAACTTAAACAGGGAATACACATCTCTACTCATACAAGTAACCATTATTGTTTTAATATATCTTATCCCCCCTCTCAAAGTCTTATCTTGAAAGCATACTGTTTGTTTAGGATTTTTGTTTGTTTGTTTTGTTGGTTTTTTCGTTTGTTTTTTTGAGGCAGAGTCTCACTATGTCACCCAGGCTGGAGTGCAGTGGCACAGTCTCGCCTCACTGCAAGCTCCACCTCCCGGGTTCGAGCCATTCTCCCGCCTCAATCTCTTGAGTAGCTGAGACTACAGGTACATACCACCACACCTGGCTAATTTTTGTATTTTTAATAGAGATGGGGGTTTCACCATGTTGGCCAGGCTGGTCTCAAATTCCTGACCTCAAGAGATCTGCCTGCCTTGGCCTCCCAAAGTGCTGGGATTACAGGCGTGAGCCACCATGCCTGGCCATATACTGGTTTTTGTTTGTTTGTTCTCTTAAGCTGTACTACAAGAAAAATTAAGGTATATGAAATAGGTAGCCATATTATGTAAATTATGGCATATCTTTATCATGTAAATATTAAGAAAAATGTTTATGAAGATTTTTAACTACATGAAAAATGTTTAAATTATATTAAATGAAAAAGTAAAATAAAACATAGCATATCTCAACTATGAAAAAATGTATTTTACATTAAACAAAGTAAAAGGACACATGCTAAAACATTAACGGTTGTCACCATGGGTGAGTAGGACTATTTTTCCTATAAGTTCTATTTGCTACATTTTCTCCCAAAAAGTTTATATTAATTTTGCAATCAGGAGGGAAAAAAAACATTACAAAAGAAAAAAGATTTTCAAAAGTTAGTTTCAGAGGAAATATCAAGATGAAAGGACTAGCCCAATTTATTTCTATAGGTAAAAGTAATCTGTAAATTACAAGAATGATATAAATTATTGTTATTGTTATTACCATTTTTCAAAATAAAGCAACAAGCGATATTTCTGATAAAAACTGGGAGGTAAAAACCATAGAATTGCTTAAGCAGCCTTACTTCAAATTATTGTATTTCAAAATATATTTCCTTGAGATTTTATTATCTTTAGTCTTAAAATCAAAAAGAGCATTCCTCACATTACACAGTTTAACTCTAGGCATTATAAGTGATAATTATGTATTTAATTGAAACAAGCTTTTAAATATAAAGAAATTATACCAGGCATGGTAGCTTATTCCTGTAATCCCAGCCCTTCGGGAGGCGAGTGGGTCACTTGAGGTCAGGAGTTCAAAACCAGCCTGGTCAACATCGCGAAACCTCATCTCTACTAAAAATACAAAAATTAGCCAGGTGTGGTAGAGAATGCCTGTAGACCCAGTTATCTGGGAGGTTGAGACACAAGAATCACTTGAAACCAGGTGGGTGTAGGGGAGCAGAGGTTGCAATGAGTCAAAATCGTGCCATGGCACTCCAGCATAGGCAACAAAGCAAGACTCTGTCTGTAAAATGAAGAAATGTAAAGAAATTCATTTTGTTTCCCTTTAGTAGGCAAAGTTTGTTCCCTTGAGCATCGCTGCAAGTATCTGTTATGATGCTCCCATAGTAGATTATTATTGACTTACACAGGTAATAATAGTATAGGCAAGTAATATTCTGATATACAATAATTTCAAACATCCTTGTTCCATGTTGTTTCCCTTTCATTCCCCTAAAGTAGGGCACTTTTCATCAATACAAGAATAAGTGGTAAGAGAACATGCCTTCATGGGCCAGCATCATCTTGATTTCTAACCTGTTCATTTGAGAGCATTTCCCCATCTTCCCACACATTTATTTACCTACTATATTTTTAAATGCATGAAATAATGCAAGCTCTAAAAGCCTCCTACAGGCCAGGTCCAGTGACTCACCTGTAATCTCAGCGCTTTGGGAGGCCGAGGCTGGTGGATTATCTGGGGTCAGGAGTTCAAGACCAGCTTGGCCAACATGGCAAAACCCTGTCTCTACTAAAAATACAAAAATTAGCCGGGCATGGTGGCATGCACCTGTAGTCCCAGCTACTCGGGAAGCTGAGGCAGAAGAATCGCTTGAACCCGGGAGGTGGAGGTTACAGTGAGCAGAGATCGCACCACTGCACTCCAGCCTGGGCGACAGAGTAAGACTCTTGTCAAAAAAAAAAAAAAAAATCCTCCTACATTAGTCATAACCAAGTTTACCTGTTAACAAAAAAGTTTAGGGTAAGCATCATACTATATGTTTATAACCACTGTAGGTGGGAAAGAACCATTCCTTTCAGTTCGTCAGTAAAAGTTATTAATTTCAGAAGCAAAATTTCATCCACTTTGCAAAATGCATATTTATTTCTTTAGAATTTCTGTAATAAGAGTCACAATATAGACAAAACACTGAAATAGTTACACATGTTAACAACCCCAAAAATCATACAAGGTGATTTTAAGTTAAGCACAATAGTATTTTATTAGGGAAAATAAATCTCTGGCAATTTATCTATCAAAATCTTTCAGGCTGGGCGAGATGAGTCATTTAAAAATACAGTAGGTAAATAAATGTGTGGGAGGATGGGGAAATGCTCTTAAATGAACAGGTTAGAAATCAAGATGATGCTGGCCCATGAAGGCATGTTCTCTTACCACTTATTCTTGCATTGATGAAAAAAGCACTTTGGGAGGCCGAGGTGGGTGGATCACCTGAGGTCAGGAGCTCCAGACCAGCCTGACCAACATGGCGAAACCCCAACTCTACTAAAAGCACAAAAATTAGCTGGACGTGATGGTGGACGCCTGTAATTCCAACCACTTGGGAGGCTGAGGCAGGAGAATCACTTGAACCCGGGAAACTGAGGTTGCAGTGAGCCAAGATTGCACCATTGCACTCCAGCCTGGGCGACAGAGAAAGACTCCGTCTCAAAACAACAACAACAAGAAGAAAACTTTCAAACTAAGAGCAATATTTTTAAATTGTAAATTATGAAGTCTTTTACAATATATCATGTTGGGGAGTTTCTGGCGATATATTTTAAAAGAACACAATAATGGGCCTTTAAAGAGCAGTAGTCCTTTCACTGAATTTAGTGCTAAACAGATTTTTATTATCCCCGTTAATGACAGAGGGTGGCATACTCAAAAAGCTGCAAATACTAGTAAGAAAAATAATTAAAATATTAGAAAACAAGAGTTATATGTAAGGGGAGAAATTGGATAGTGGAGGGAAACAGGGAAAACTTGGTAATGATATAAGTGTATTGGGCTCTCGATTTCACCGATGAAAAATCAGAAATGAGTTTATATTAAAGCAGAGAAATTTAAGTTAGATATTAAAAAGAATTCCCTAAAGTTTATTGGTTTCTACAATCAATTGCCATGGAAAACTATAGCTCTGTTCCCTTGGAAATTGCTAGGAAATTGATGGACAGAATGATAAACTGAACATTGTTTAAAACACAGCCCTCTCTGCCTGGGGAATTTCATACTGTATTGCTGCCTTGCTTTCTGTCACTGAACACTGGGCCCTCTGCTCTCTACTACTTACTTTTACTAAATATTCTTCTCTCCTACTGCCTTGAGAAGGCATTTAGCAATATGACATAAAAGATACTGTGCTCTACCAAGAAGGAAAAACAAAACAGCACACCTCCTCAAACGTTCATTCATTAATACTTGCTAAATGTCCTCTATGGACCAAGCACCACGAGAAACCATGAGAAGCTCTCGGCATACAATGGTGAGCAAGACAGCCGTTTCACTCATGTCACTTAGAGCCTAATGGACCAGACAAACTGTACAAGAAGAAGTAACAAAAAAGGATTTTAAGTACAAATTATTTTTAAGACACAAACAAAATTCTATGAAATTCAGATTTCTGTGAAAGCATATAAGCAAGATAACTTAAGCTTCAAAAAGGAAGAGAAGCTTAAGCTTAGAATTAAAGGCTAAGGAGGGTGAAGGCTCTCCAATAACATCTTGGGTGAAGGCCAAAAAGTTGAAAAAAGAAAACAACAGAAAATGGTGCGACCAGGAGAGGGAAGGGTGAAAGACTCAGCTAAGCAGGATAATGAAAACTTCAGCCTGTTAGCCATGCCGGCATGGTTGGGTTTTATTAGGGATTGCACGGATTTCACTTTAGAAGGAACACTCTGGGTATGGTGTGCAGAACACACGGAGGAGAGCGACAATGGAGTGGGGGAAACCCACTGGTAGCTGTCACCATCACGCAAGGAACAATACTGGTTGGCAGAACTAAAGGAGTCACAGAAAGAACAGAGAGAAATGGACAAACTTGAGAAAATCGCAAGGAAAGCAGACAGGACACGGTGAATGAAAAATTATGGGTGGTGCCAGGAAAGTCAAGAATAGTTCTCAAGTGTCTAGTGCCAACGATGAGCATCATTCACTGAGAAAAGCCTGGGCGAAGAGCAGATTCAGTGCGGAATGGGGAATGATAGATTCAGTCTGAGCCATTTTTAATTGGAGATGCCCAACTACAGATCAGGCCCACTGATCAAATTCCCCCAAGGCAATTTCAAATGAAATCCAGCAACATGTGGTATCATTGGCACTCCCTGGTTTACAAGTATCTTCAGCATTCCCACTCATTCCCACCAATGAGGACCACGTGGTTTTGACTCTAATGTTAAATAATTAATTAATTTCATTATATTTTATAAAGATCAACATCACCTTTGTTGAAGGAAGGAAATGTTTTCCAACTTAGAAACACAGTCTTGCTAAAAGAAAGGTTAACTTCTTTTAGCATAATTTCTAGTTAATCTATTTATAATGCCTTTTTTTATATAAAGAAAACGGAAAGTAAGTTCAGGTCCAAGTTCATGAATCATGCTCTTGTTCAGACATATTTGACATTTCCAATTTTAGCCGTGTCACTAAGATGGAAAAATTCATGATTTAGTAAGCCGAGCAAAGTTCACTGATCATCCAGTATTTAATTAGAAAATCCTCAAGTTTTCAGGGCAAACCACAAGCTATATCTGTTTTAACTCTGCTATTCTATTAACCTATCTATTAACATTCGGGAGCTGAAACACTGCACACTATTCAGCATGAGCTACAGCTTTGAATTCATGATCACATAGGCAATAAATACTCTGCACTGAAGACCAAAGGACAATTTAAACAGCCCTGGTTCCTTTAAATAAATCAACTATGCTTTCTCTTTAGTATCTCTTTCCAATTAACAGTAACATTTTCCTTATATTTTTTCCATCAAACTAAAGTTATAACTAAGGCAAGAAATACCTATTCTTGCATGTGTTTTCTTACAGTAATAACAGTACGTGTGTGTGTGTGTGTGTGTGTGTGTGTGTGTGTTAAGGAGGAGCAGGAAGTGTTTGTGTTTTTACGTCATTTGAACTATATAAAGAATTCAAGATACCACAACTGGAGAATACCAGTGATGTCAGGATTCTCCTCCAGAACAGCCACTGTTGCCGTCCTGTGCTGCACAACACCAGACCTTCCTAAATGTTACTTTCAAATTGTTAATCTGCTTTCTCTCATTATCTGCCTGCTACATGGTAATTTAAAACAGGCAACATTAAGAGGATAAGCGCTCACAAAAGCAACCAAAGAAAATGGAAAGAATGTAACAAATTTTACTGGCATACATTTTTTAAGCAATAGAAACTACAACCAAGTCATGTCAGCATACAGCCCTTTCTCTGGATTCCTCTCAGATTAACCTAGTGCTTTTCCATAGCTCTTCTCTTCTCTCAGGTACTTTTCTTTCTGCTACCAATACTATCTCCAAACATTTCCTGTGCTAAAGCTTTTTTAAAACAGGGTCTTCTCTTGAGAAGTAACAGGTGCAACCGTTAAAGAGTTAAAACCTTGAACTTGAATAAGACATAGTTAACTTCTGCTACTTAAAAGTTACATGACACATGAAAGTTTTTTAACTTCTTCAGGGCTCATTTATCCTGTCTATTAAATTAGGATAACAAGTTGTTGTAAAAATTAACTAAGATAATACATGAAAAAGATCTTAAAACAGTGCTTGGTAGTCAGAATAATGAATGTCAGCTATTATTTTTCTAATTTGCTTGGCAGGCTATGGATGAACAGCTGAGGAAGTGAACAAGCTATAATTATTCTCTGGAAATGATGAGGTGAAGACGAATGACCTTCAGATATCTTCACATGACAATGGAGCGATTTGAAGAAGGAACACCAATATCAATCTCATGCCTTAAGCACTGTAACAGAATTTTTTAAAGACTCCATTGACCCTAAAATAGACTTTGTGGATTGTTTATGTTGTTGGCACTAACCCTATGAAGATATGGGGGGTCAGGGAGGATATACTAATAATCTAGGACAGGCTTTCATAAATAAATGGTTGCCTCCTGACCAGTCGGCATGACCTCAGTCTGTAATGTTTACATCCATCACTACGATTAAAAAAAAAAAAAAAAAATAGTATTCATTGTAGGAAGAGAAGATAAAGATTACTCTCAACCATAGAAAAAGTGACATGAAAACGTGGATACAAATATTTTTCTGTACATTTGAATTACATTTTCTTCAAGCAAAAACTAAGTAGAATTATAGTTATAAACTGAACCTATGACTTTTGTGCTGTTAGCTTTTTTGGGACTCCTCTGGGAGCCTTCGCTATTGCACTCCAAGTTATTCTGCTTTATGTCTTAATTAGATTAAACTGCATCACTTGAATCTGAGATCATCCTAAATCTGCCTGCTAAATGGCAATTTAAAACAGGCAACATTAAGAGAATAAGCACTCAGAAAATCAAGGAAAGAAAACAGAAAGAATATAACAAATTTTACTGGTGTGCATTTTTTTAAGCAATAGAAACTGCAACCAAGTGACGTCAGCATGCAGTCCTTTCTCTGATAGAGAGGCTAATGAACCCAAATGCTGACCTATAGCTCTTAAAACCAGATAGGAAAAGTCCACTGAGTTTTCTGTGGGTTTATGAAAAATGGTATAAATATGGTATCAGAAACTCGCATTCATCGAGCACTAGTGACAAATAATACTGCAAATTCTCATTCCCATAACTGGCAAAATGTAGAAAGCCCAATAAATCAGGTTAAATCTTGTATTTACCTGTTATTTGAATAAAAGCTTTCTAAAGTCATGGTAAACAAAACACATTTTCAATTCAAAACATTAAATGTTCTCTCCTATTCAATTGTATTTGTAAAGATCCAGAAATCTAAAAAAGAAAAACAAATCAAAGAAACTAGAAAAGAATCCAATTAAAAGAAAATCTTCAATGTCTCCCATCAAACTAAATGCATTTCCATTGTAAGTTTTTAGTGTTATAATCAAACAACGTATTTTAACTCTTCAGTTTCTTCTTTAGTCAGTACAGTATATCTCCTTTATGGATAACATCATACATGTTGAATCATCCCTAACCGAAAAATCTGAACTCTGAAGAGCTCCAAAATTCCAAACTTTTTGAGCACCAACATGATGTCCAAAAGAAACACTCTGGAGCATTTAAGATTTTGGATTGTCCAGATTAGGGATGCTCAACTGTAAGTATATAATGCAAATATTTCTAACTTTAAAAAAAGTCTGAAATCTAAAATATTTCAGGTCCCAAGCATCTCAGATGAAAGATACTCGACCTATATAAAACAGCCTAAAAGAGCTTTAATCAAATCTGACTCCATCTGACGTTTGGATCTAGTCTATATTGTCTTCTTTCCTTGGTTATGACATACATCAGTCAAGATCGCTTCATTATTACAAAAAAAAAAAAAATGTGCATTGTAGGAGAAATAATTTGGGGAGAAATCCAAAACTTTAAAATGTCAAGCTAAATTAACCATAAAATCTTCACTGCAAGTACATCATTTTACTGATTGAAAACTCACTTTTGAACATGTTAAAATGAGGTGTGAATATCTGCAATATATTATAAAGAGCGTATTGTTTTATCAAAGCACAATTACTTTTGTCACAGGTAATGGCATAGGCATTAAGAGATTTGGGTGACTGAGGAAGGGGAACATCACACACCAGGCCTGTTGTGGGGTGGGGGGAGGGGGAAGGGATAGCATTAGGAGATATACCTAATGTAAATGATGAGTTAATGGGTGCAGCACACCAACATGGCACATGTATACATATGTAATAAACCTGCACATTGTGCACATGTACCCTAGAACTTAAAGTATAATAAAAAAATAAAAAATAAAGAGATTTGGGTGACTGAAAAATGTCTGCAATAATCTGAACATTTTCCTTTTTCTTTGCTTTGCTTTCTTTTCAGGAGACTATTAAAATTAGATAAACATTTATGTCTATTTTTTCATGATTCTTATATCCATTTAATGCTGTAAATTATTGTTGCTGTGAGGTGAGAAAATGACGACCACTGCTCAAGTTTATAAAGGATATGGAACATAGCTACTTGCATGCATAGGACACCTCTAGAAAAACAGACAAGTTATCAGTTACTGTGATTTCTTCTGGGTAGATGAGCAGTTTGGCTCAGGGGTGGGGTAACAACTCTTTCACCTTTCTGTTCCTGTACAATGAACCTGTGTAACCCTTCTAAAAACAACAAAATATTCTAAAATTAAACATATAGAGCCAAAAACATGTGCAAATTTAAAACTATCATTTATGAAACAGATTACATGTCAATCATGATAACCTAAAATGTATAAACCAGAAGAAGTAATCTCTAAAGAAGATTTCTTTCACTGCTCAAAGGAAACAAATCCAGATGCCTTGAGGCACAGCAAAGCCAGCCCCAACGGTGTGAGCTGGCTCAACAGAAGAACAAGCTTCCCAGCTTGTGAGACCAAAGGCTCCCTCTTTCTAAGGAGACCACTTCCTCAACTAGGAGGCTTCCTGTGGCTCCTACGGTCATGGTTACCTCACTGTTACCATCCCTCCACCCATCCCTATAAAGATGCAAAGTCTTAAAGGGCAGGTCCCTGTCCTACAGCCTTCTCCTGGAGAATACAGTCCAGCACTGCTTCATGACATCTCAAGGATTCTGGCACACTTAGTTACTTCTCCACTTTTGAGTTCCTCAATTACTCCGATCTCATATTTTACCATGTGACACTAACGGTATATGCAACCAAGCCCCTTTTGCACAAAATTAAACCCATTTATTTACTCAGTAAATATTTTTTGAGACTATACTATGTGTCAGGTCCTGTGTTGGGCACCTGGAAAACCTATGGCATATAATTATTTCAATAAAAATTAGAATCTAAAGATCATAATTATCTAATACCTTGCCAGTATAATTACTAAAACTCACTTATTGAATACCCTCCTCTGAGCCAGCAATGTACTAAATGCCTACTATACATTATTTCTAATTCTTGACAGATATTAATATTTCAATTTTATGGATGAGGAAACTGAGACTGGAAGGATTTTAGTTATTTGCCAGGCCCAGATAGTGGGTAAATAGCTGAGCCAGAATTAGGGACAGGTCTATCTGGTTCCAAAGGCTGAGCCCCTTCCACTGGCTACACCACTGCTGCCTCAGTGGAAAATAATCAAAATTCTTTTTGCATCAGTTTTGAATATAATGCTATTTTTCTTTTTTTATTATTATTATTATTACACAAAATCACTTAGGTGTAAATTTCCTAGTAACATAGAAAAGCAAAACTAAAATGTAAATTTAATGAAGGCCAATAAAATAAGGTTCTTGGTTAAAGGAAGTTGGAAGAGAAAATGCCCAATTTTATAGTGTACTAAATTCCAATTCACCTAGCTGAAAACTATATTACATATTTCCTTTGGCCTTCTTTTCTCTTTGACCTTAAATAAGCAGCTAATAAAGAGAATAAATAGTCTTTCCCTTGGTAAAATAAATTAGGTGAATATGGTTCTTTCACTTAGGTGATGAAGCACTCCCAGAAGACCAACTATGTCAACATCCGCCCCTGTCTTCGCCGTAATGTGAAAATCCCGTCTACCATCTTGGATTTGCTCTTTGGAGGCCTAAATTTTCAAAGTCTGTGTAATTCATTATATTAAACATTATTGAGTGTCAGTCACATGCTATGAACTATGCAGAAGAGAAATTTGACCAGCATCTTTCCAGGGAGTTCTTTACATCAAAAACTTCAACCCTGAACACCACAGTGATTTTTCATACCAATGATTTCCTTCTTACTTCAAATTTTAAGATAGGGGTTAAGAACCTGAGGAAAAAGTATATAATTTTATAGTACCCACACTAAACTTTTTCAAAGAATTTGCAGGAAAAAAAATCCTCTCAGAATAAGAATAATGTTTTTATTCTAAGTGGTATTTTCAGTAAATTCTCATTCAACTTGGTATACAGTGTATTTTTGTAAATTTTTTTAAAGTTAAAAATAAAGGGTGGGCATGGTGGCTCACGCCTGTAATCCTAGCACTTTGAGAGGCTGAGGCAGGTGGATTGCTTGAGCCCAGGAGTTCAAGACCAGCCCGGGCAACGTGAAGCCCCATCTCTACAATAAATACAAAATTAACCAGTCATGGTGGTGTGTGCCTGTAGTTCCTGCCACTCAGGAGGCTGAGGTAGGAGAGTCTCCTGAGCCCAAGAGGTCAAGGCTGCAGTGAGCCATGATCACCACTGCACTCTAGCCTGGACAACACAATGAGACCCTGTCTCAAAAATAAATCAAATAAAAATCAAAGTTATATCTCTTTTCAGTTATATTACAACAAAATTATAGAGTAGGATGAAAGTGTTCATTGATGTGTGCCACATTGTATAAATGAACTACCACTGGCTACATGCGATTATTTAAATACACCAGCTTGTTACTGCCCTTTCAGAGCCAAATTTTAAAGCAGGATACATGTTGGAAATCATTTAATCCAATACCCTCATGTAATGGGTATAGAACAGAGGGAATTATGAGAGTATTAGCTAAGATTAGCCAAATAATCTCCTTTGTAATATGTGTTCATTGGTGTTTGTATTCGTTTCCCAACTGTTCATAAAGTTCTTTGAAAGCAGAGCTTTCCCACCAAATGGAAGTTAAGTATATACTATGGACAAGGTACTGTGGGAGTTAGGCCCAGAAATAAATAATTGAGATGCAAAGTGGTATTACTACAAAAAGCAATGGATCAAGGCTTAATAAAGCTTCCAACCATGCTTGGAAGATTTGCAGGGAGCCTTATCATCTGAACTGACATTTGAGCATGTCATGAAGTATGGGTAGGCATTTACCAGGCAGAGAATGAGAGTGCTGAACATTCCAGGCAGGGGAGACAAAGTCACACAGCGGGAATAGAGCAGGTCTGAGGGAGTGAAGGCCTCCATGGCTGGGTATTAAGTACGGTGTCAAGTGGGACAGAAAAGGAAAGTTAGGGTCAATTTAGGCTTCATCCAAAAAGCAATGGTGAAGGAGTGAAGGTATTTAAGCATGATATAAGATTTGCATTTTAGAAATGTCCCACTATACGCCCCATGAAAAATCAACAGGGGAAGGGAGGATGGGAAAGGGGAAAGAAGATATATGAAATAAAGACAAAAGGGATGAAAAGATGTCAGATGCCACACATAGTGTTACTTTCTTTGTAATCCACTATAGCCATAGGCTCACTAAGATACTTCATTCTTACCAGATTCTCAATTGATTAAAAAAACAAAGATTATAGTAATTGTCCTCATTACTAAGAAGTAATCTTCCAATAAAAGATAATGGATTTTTAAATTAAAAATTAATTGTGTAAAAAATATATCCCTAATTGTTTATTTAACTAGATGCTAACAATTGAACATTTTAATTTAGCTCAAATTGCTAAGTGCCATGCAGAGTCTTATACAGTCCTACAGAAGGAGCAAATTGGCACTGAACTACATCAGTAAACTAGGCTGTTAAATAATCATCAATACACAGAAAAGTAATACAACCTTTATATTTCTTGCTTATTAGAAAACGACAAAATGTCAACTTGTCAAAACAATATGTTCTCATATGATTATTACTTTTGAATACATATAATTAGTTGGTTGAAAGCATTATTTGACCCAGTGGTTTCCAATATTTTCAAAAGTACTAAAGACGACCTTTCTCTGTTCAACAGCAATCCTGTTTTAAAGCTAATAATCACTCTGTGCATCCCCAGAAAACCCATCCTTATAATAGAAAAATAAGACACTAACACCTCCACCTTGGGCAAACAGCCTTACCCCTGGGTCTCAGTTTTCTTATACGCAAATTGTGACAGTAATGCCTGTCAGATCTACTGTCCAAGTTATTGCTTGGAATCAAATAAGACAATTAATGTGAGATCAATTATAAACTGTAAAAAAAAAAAATGAAAACAAATTAAGGAATCTTTTAAATACACCAAGTTGTTACTACCCTTTCATAGCCAAATTTTAAAGCAGGAATACTTGTTGGAAATCATTTAATCCAATTCCCTCATGTAGTGGGTACAGGTGACAAAAATCAGAACTACTAATCATCTTTCCTCAGAATTCATAGCACACACAGTTAGTGTCACTCACTTGAAAATCAACCTTGGATGGTGTCATATTCCTTTGTATATACGTTACACCATTTTGAATTTTTCAAAGTATCTTTTATTTTCCTTTCAATCAAATGTTCTATTTACCTTTTTGATTAAAAAACTGATCATCAAAAGTTCAAAGTCTACTCTTCCAATTCCCTAATTAAACATACCCTAATTTCCTGTGTACAAATTACTTTCATCTCAAATTTCTAAGCCATAAGGATGGACATAACAAAAACAGATGAAAACAAAAATATATCATTTTATAAGATTCTAATAAATCAACAGCTATTCTTTTTAGCTTTAGACTGGTTTACAGAGAGAGAAATGATTTCCTCAGATTAGTTAACAACTATGGAAAGATTATTTATTTTCATATAATGAATAGCTAATAAAGAGTCTTTCATCTAATATTTTATATTAATATTGTTGAATATCTGGAACATATGCCAAAACATCCTAAAGAAAAGAGGCGGACATTTTAAAATGCTAAAAATTATCTTGCAAATTAATTTTTGTTAAAATAAATTATTTAAGAATTCATAGAAATATGCACCGCTATCTTTTCCTTTTTAAAATTAAACTAAGTACTTAAGACCCCTGAAAATCTTAATTGGAAAACAATATTTTATATATAACTAGAAAATAATTACAAAATTCGGCAACTTAAACTGGCACAATGGTTATTTAATAACTTGGTACAAAACATATGTCTATAATACATATTGTCTAGGAATATTATACTGTGAATCTTCTTATATAACACGTGAATAATTAACTCTCTCTATGAAAATTCTCAGTATGTGTCGGCACAGTGAAACCATTGATCATATACTACCTCAAATAATTGAGACCCAGAGTTTTTGGTTATTGAACTTCCCTTTCATTGTACTTAAAATATAAAATTAGTTTTTAGACAGAGGTACATGTATACACAATGGCCTTCTTTATGAAGCCAATGTTTTATTAAAACCCCTTTTTGTCACTCTACAAAAGGGCACTCTGAGCCTACCAACAAAACAGCTGAAAAGAACAGTAGCAATGTGTAAATGTCCCCGCGCTGGGTCTACAAAAAGTGTATGTTCCCCTCATGAAGAAGGCGTGCACGTAGCATGGCTGGGAAGCAAGTACTGGGTCTATTGTGTATTGTGTATGATCTCAAGTAGAGAAAACCATCTGTCCTTTTGCCCTGAAAAAGGACCCCCTGTGAGCCTCTTCTCATGAGTCATTATAGTTTCCTTCAACCCTGACACTAAACAGGCTTTGAACTGACGGCTATCTGTCACAAAAAGTTCATCTCTAGCTATTTTTCCCCAGAGGTTTCATAGGGTTTAGGCTAAGGTGACCAACCATGTCCTAACAAAAAGATTAGTGTGTCCCAGCATAAAGTGAGACAGAGATGTGTGACCCACTCGCCATACAGAATGGAGAACAGTGAATGTAGTCAACTACAGAATATGCAAAGGCGCCTGGGGGAAAAGAAATGAGGATGGCTAAGGGCTTCTGTCTTCATTTGGAAACAAGTGCTCTTTAATGCTAACAAGCATTCTCTCAAAGAGTTGTACTGATCCTGTCTCCTTCACTGTTTCTCCAAGAAATATTCATAGAAATGACAATTCCTATTCAATCCCAGGCAAACTTAAAACTGGAGTGCAATATTAGGTTTCTCTCTGTAAAGTTTTTTTTAGAAGGCAATCACTTGGTAGGGTTGTTGAATTGTCACAGTCCCTAGGGTTTGTCTAGCCACCACCCTGATGCCAAAATGGCAACAGGCCTTCTACAGCATTTTCAGAGAAAGTCGTGTGAGCATTTTCCTTCCTCACAGCCTCCCTCCACCACCCCTGCTTCTCAATCCACTGGGCAAACACCTACCCATTATTCAGCATTCAACTCAAAGACAATCTTTTCTATAGACTTCCCTGCTCATTCTTCTCCTCCATATATACTGCTGTCATAGAACTGATAACATTTAATTGTCATTACATGTTCTTACTGGATGATAAGCCCTCAAGGATAAAGATTGTCTTATTTCTTAGCCAGGTGTGGTGGCTCAAGCCTATAATCCCAGCACTTTGGGAGGCTGAGGCGGGTGGATCACCTGAGGTCAGGAGATCAAGACCATCCTGGCTAACATGGTGAAACTTCATCTCTACTAAAACTACAAAAAATTAGCCAGGCATGGTGGTGGGTGCCTGTAATCCCAGCTAGTCGGGCGGCTGAGGCAGGAGAATCACTTGAACCCAGAAGGCAGAGGTTGCAGTGAGCCGAGATCACACCATTGCACTGCAGCTTGGGTGACAGACCAAGACTCTGTCTCAAAAAAAAAAAAGTCTTATTTTTTATACATCTAACACAGTACTTGCCATAGTAGGTGCTTAATAACTATTTATAGTACAATTCTTTTGGGGGAAATCTTACAAAACTGGGTTTTATTCAACTTACTGAGCAGAAGACAGCATCACCTTGAAGAAGTCTTAGCAGGATCTCCAAAAGGGTAGAAGAGGTTAGGGAAGGAAACATTCAGGGTTTTAGCGGCTGGTGTCCAGTCATAGAGTAGTTTCAGGGTAGAAGTTAGTCAGTGTGGCCTAGGCAGGAATTGCTCTATACTGAATTCTTGAATTCTCTCAATGATGGTGAGCCCACCACATGAAAAGAAAGCCATTTTTTAAACAATCTTGTTAGAGGGGAAAAGTTCTCTTATTTTCAACAGAAATGTGCTCCCTGTTCATTTCCACCCTGGGACCCAAGTTCTGCCCTGCAGTAGAAATAGCCCACCACACATTGGAAGACAACCACCACGCTTTCCTTAACATCACTACCACCAACCACTTCTAGTTCTTGTCCTTTGCAAGGTAAATGTTTCCATTCTCTTCTGCTGTTATTCCTACAAGATACATTTTAGATGCTTTCATCTTCATTGCTCCCACCTGCAACCCCTCTAATTTGTAACCATTTCCTTCTAAATGAAACTAAATACTGCATGCATGATTCAAACTGTGCGTCATGTAATAGAACTACTATTTACTTTGTTCCAGGAACAATATTGTTATTAATATTGCATTAATTATTCCCCTTTAGCCTTCTCCTTGGTATCCCTCTCTCCTTGCTTCTGAAAGGGATGATTAAAAACTTCAATAGAATTTAGGAATTCTGTTTCCTCAATGACCATGTATTTAACCAAACAGAGAGAAACTTGTGTATAAAGTCCATTATTATCCATACATTCATACTAATTTAGAGCTTTTGTTAAAAGCCACAGATTACAAGCAGTTGCTTCAAGTAATTAGTCTGGTTGAAAGACAGAAAGAAGAGTGGGGCTAGGGTGGGAGCTGAAGAGTGGGGGAGGAAAAATCTTAACTGAATTCTTCAGTTTTGAAATAGATTTTTAAAAAATGTTCTCTTCTGAAAGTATCTAGCAACTAAATTAGATTTGTCCTATGTGAAAATGTCAGAACAACATCCCCAGAGAACCTGTATTTTCATATACTTCAAACAACAAATGAGTCTTTGTTGAAAATACCAACACATAAATCACAGAAAAATTTCACTTAATAGTAAATACCCTTGGAATCTTCCAGAGAACTTAGATTATATAGCATTTCCATGTATCCATTTTTGATTCTACAGTCCAATATTTGAGTTTTCTGGCCCAACTAATACATTTTATTATTATGTTATACCATGACTTCCATGTTAATATAATTCCCCATTTCTAGAACTGCAAACAAAATGTGTTATTATTGGCCAGGCGCGGTGGCTCATGCCTCTAATCCCAGCACTTTGGGAGGCCGAGGTGGGTGGATCACGAGGTCAGGAGATCAAGACTATCCTGGCTAACACCGTGAAACCCCATCTCTACTAAAAATACAAAAAATCAGCCGGGCATGGTGGCATATGCCTGTAGTCCCAGTTACTCGGGAGGCTGAGGCAGAAGAATCACTTGAACCCGGGAGGCGGAAGTTGCAGTGAGCCGAGATCACAACACTGTACGCCAGTCTGGGCAACAGAGCAAGACTCCATCTCAAAAAAAAAAAAAGAAAGTGCTATTATTTTAATGAGCTTGACCTGAATCAGCATATCTACTCAGGTCACCTCTCTACAGCACAGAACTAGAACTTGATCTGTATAATTTCAAATCTAACATAATCTACTTGTCAGAGAACATGCAGCTATGTAGCTTTATAAATGTTCAGTGATTATATCCTTCGTCTGGCATTCATATTTCTTATATGTTGAAATGGTATCTTACAAAAAAATATTTGGCAGTTTCATCAAAGAAAAAGGTTGGATGCCTTAAACTATTAATTTGTATTGAATTTAGTCCTATAATTCTTTGGGAAATGTTTTATATGTTTTTCCTGTGAAAGTTATATTTGTAGAGCTGAAGGTCCATTGGCCAGCTCCTTGAGTATTCTGAAAAACTAAATACACTACCAAATATATATGAAATGTATTCTTATGAAAATTTACAATACAATACACTGAGTACTTAGGTCTGGCTAATTGCAGGAAATGGCCTTCTGTTAATGATGTAGTTAAAACAAAAATATTGTCCCCATGGAACACCTTCTAGTTTCAATTCTGTTTATAAGGAATTTGGTGAGTTGGCATAATGTTCACTTCCCTTAAAGGACTCTCTCTTGACAAATGATTCTTTTTTAAGAAGAGTTTCTTAGTCCTTTAGACTGTTCTAACAAAAATACCATAAAACAGGTAGCTTATAAAATTAACATTTATTTCCCACAGTTCTGGAGGCTGGGAAGTCGAAAATCAAGGTGCCAGAAGATTCAGTACCTGGGGAGGGCCCGCTTCCTCTTGAATGGCACCTTCTAGCTATGTTCACACTTGGTGGAAGGGGCATGTCAACTCCCTACGGACCTTTTTATGTGGGCACTAATCCAATTTATCTGACCTCTGTCCTCATGAACTCCTTACCTCTCAAAAGACCTACCTCTTAATTCTATCACACTGGAGATTCATTTTTAACGTATGACTTTTGGGCAGGCGGCGGGGGAGACACAGACGCCCAGACCACATCAAAAAATAAATTAATCCTCTAATTTGTTGTAACTGGTTCACAATTCTATTTTAATTTCTGCATTAATTATATGGTTTACTGTAAGATTTTCATAGTCAAGAACGTAGTCAAGGACCAAGTTCACAATTCTGTTTTAATTCCTGCATTAATGATATGGCTTACTGTAAGATTTCCAAGTCAAAGAAAGCACATAGTCAAGGACACAGATTTCGTGTTTGGCCATTAAGAAGGGAATTTTAGGATTTTTTAAAAATATACCTCTCTGGCTGGGTGCAGTGACTCACGCCAGTAATCCCTGTGCTTTGGGAGGTTGAGACCATCCTGGGAAAAATAATAAGACTCCATCTCTACAAAAAATTAAAAGATTAGCCAGGTCTGGTGGCGCACACCTCAGTCCCAGCTGCTCCAGAAGCTGAGCTGAGAATTGCTTGGGTCCAGGACTTTGAGGCGATAGTGAGCCCTGACTGTGAGCTTGGGTGACAGAGCAAGACCCTGTCTCAATCAATTAAAATAAAAAATACACCTCTCTCATAATTGGAAATAAACTGTGAGTTTTTGAAAAGTAAAATGTTTATAAAAGTAAACCAATATAAAAGATAAATGTATACACAGGCACACACACACGTGTTGAAAAGCTTTTATCAATTGCATTAATCATTTTTTGTTAATGAGCCATATCCACAACAACCGTGTGAACATTTGCTCTTTATTCTACCGCGTATCTACATTTCCTCTTTCTCCAGCATCCTGGAACTTTACTTTCTTATCTTACATTTGTTTTCTGCAGACCAAATCAGTTCTGAAAATTCTACATTTGGGGTACCAACATGAACAGTCTGCTCTAATAAAGAATTCTCAATCTGATGATCCTCAGGATACTGAAAGATGAGGCAGGGTCTAAGATCTAGCAAAGGGTTTACATTGTTTTGTGAGGAAACTAGAGTTCCTAGAGCTTTTCCACAAGTGTGGTCTGCACTACCTGGACTGGTCTATCTGGGTCTGCTATAGAAACAAAGATAAAAATTTAAAATGTTAAACACTTCACAGGACCGACCAATGAAAATGACAACATAATTAAATGTCGAGGCTTACTTTCTCTTGATCACCATCGTGCATTACTATATGTTCAAAAGAAGTTTAGAGACAAGAAACACCTCAAATATCCATCAATTCAGAGTATTTTAGAAATTACACATCCATTCAATAGAATTCTACTGAGATATTAAAGCAGCAAAAGATGAGACAGCATAATCTATAAAATACTCTTGCCAAAAATGTTTAACCTGAATCTTATCAAGTTTACAGGTACATAAGAAATAGCAGACAAGTGAAATAACACCATGCATAAACAAATAAATTGAGAACATAGAACGTTCTAACAAATACAATGCATAAATCTTGAGTAGATCTTAGTCTGGGGGAGTAAAGTTAGCTATAAAGACATTCATGAGACAGTGCTAGAAACCTGAACGTATACTGAATATTAGATGACATTAGGAAATTATTTTCTTAGGTATGATTAGAGTATTGTGGTTATATCTTTATAAAATTCATGCTGAAATTTTTTTTTCTGAGACAGAGTCTTGCTCTGTCACCCAGGCTGGAGTGCAATGGCAAGATCTCCGCTCACTGCAACCTCCACCTACTGGGTTCAAGCGATTCTCCTGCCTCAGCCTCCCAAGTAGCTAGAACTACAGGCACGCACCACCACACCTGACTAATTTTTTGTATTTTTAGTGGAGATGGGGTTTCACCATGTTGGCCAGGCTGGTCTCAAACTCCTGACCTCGTGATCCGCCCACCTCAGCCTCCCAAAGTGGCTGAAATATTTAATGGTAAAGTGTCATAATATCTACAGCTTACATTCAAATGGTTCAACAAAAGGTATGTGTTTACATACACATGTAGCTATAGATATAAGAAATATAAATATGTAGGTAGACAAAGCACATCTTAAAATGTTAGACTTTAATATTAAATAGGAAAAGAAATTAATTAATTAATTGGGAGAGTACAAGAAAACACTTTACAAAACAGTATGCAAAGGGCTCCTCTAAATAAGTGTAGTTAACTACAAGCAATATATATACTAGTTACCATTCACTAGTTTTCAGAGAATAAAATTACAATTAAACTAAAGCTGATCAGGGATTGCTTAACTTTTCTTGATTATCCAGCATGTAATCAAGTAACCATACAGTGCAAAGGTTGTTATAAATTGACTTAAAGTCATTCTCCAAAAACTGTTTTCTTGAACAAATTTCCACATCAGCTCCTATGTTTTTCTTACAATAGCAAAAAAAAAAAAAAAACTAAATTCCAAATAAATATGGTATTTTTTTAAGTGGGAGGAATGGAAATAACAGTTATTTTGATGTTTTAGGCTCCTTTTTAATCAAACAGTAGAAATTTTAATTTCTACTAGCACTCCACCACTCAAACCACCTTAGGAATGTTTAGGTGATCAGACAGTCCCTTCTAGAAGGTACCTGGATATGAGCTGGTTGTGGCCTAAAGGGATAACAATGTGTTAACTACTAATAATCTACTCAAAACTATATTTTATATGCACAAAGCTCAATAGCATTTGATAACAGAAAAAGCAACTTCTAAGTTCTTAAATGTTTATTCCATGGTTATTAATCTAATCATTTTGAAGGAAACTGGTCTAAAAGATTATACCCATCTAGTTAATAAGGAGTAATGCTAAGCAAAGAAAACTACAAGAGGATGTTTTCTTTTTAAAACTATACCTTCATTTTAGAGCAATATAAGCACTTTTGTTTGTTATACTACTAAACTTTCTTCCTTAGAAACACTTGCCCCCAACAGTGAGTGCTCTTTCTAAGTCACAGTCGAATGTGCTATTTTTAATATAAGCATAAATTCTCCTAGCTGAGCCTAAGGGGGTATGTCATTATGCCATGCTGCAGGCAGCAGAAAACCAACTCAATGGGAAAAATGATGATTTGCACAGTTAAATTATATACTTTTGCTTCAAGTTTGTTTTTAAAGCTAGTTCATCTCTCAACGAAATCATTTTTTTAATATGAACACTGACATTCATACTAAGCAATTTTTCAGCTACTCTAAAAAACACAGTAAAATGTTGATGGATTTCTGGCTAGGTTTTAAATCCAGCTCCCCAAAGAGTAAGAACAACAGAAACGAAAGTTCCTGCAAAATCTTCAGGACAAAACGTCAAGAGTGATTATTATTAACAAAAATACTCCTTTGATCTTAGATAACTATGTTTTCCCCTCTAAGGCACAAAAATGGAGCCAGTAGCAGAAGTGGAAAAGAACTAAAAGGTGTTGCATATAAATGAGAAAAAATAATAAAAAAGACAAAGCTGAACCCAATAAAACATCACTGATTTGTGGTACAGTGGAATAATGAGCAGGGATTTTGGAAGGAATTCTGAGGTGTCATTTAACTATTTATAGAGTCAAGAACTGCTAAAGATATTCTTCAATATCATTTGCTAATCATTTATACTATGGTTATATCACTCTGCCTTTGAGAGTTCACCACAATGCTGGTGGGGATACCTGGAGATCAGAATTTTCTTTCCCTGGCTAATGTGCCATTTAGCTGTTCACATTACGGGTTCATAAAATTAGAATCAGTAATTCCACCTATAGGTAATTATCAACAATGCACACAGATATATTAAGTTTGCTGTGTTCTAGATGTGAAGTCTTGAGAACACTCACTTAAGCTACGTCGTATTAAGGTTACTTGATTCAGGCTATACATAAAAGGCTTTGATGAAACGAAAATATTTATTGTACCTAATTATGACTAGTTACTACCTAAACTTTATTATTATTGTTCTATGCATTGTAGAGCACTGAAGAAAAAAAAGATAAAGATCATATTTTTAAGGAAAGAAAAATACTATAATATTCTTAATGAACATAAGAACAAGCTATATACTCTGAAATGTGTCACACACAAAAACTAAGCAGCATTAAGTAGAGAGGATAATTGAGCTGAAAAGGAGAAATTTATATAAAATATAAATTACTTCTTTTTTTCTCCAAAACTGAAAATATCTCCGCGTATTTGAATTAGATAGCTGCTATAGCTGAGTTGGGTCACTGAACGAAAAGCAGAAGTACAGGCTTTAGACCTCACTAAACAAAAAGGGTTTCGCTCTACTGTATGGGCTGGAGTGCAGTGGCATGGCCATGGCTCATACAACCTCAAACTTCCGGGCTCAAGCAATCCTCCTGGCTCAGCCCACCAGGTAGCTGGGATTACAGGCATGTGCCACCATACCAAGCTAATTTTTTTTTTTTTTTTTTTTTTTTTTTTTTCAAGAAAGGGTCTCACCATGTTGCCCAGGCTGGTCTCAAACTCCTGTGCTTAAGTGATCCTCCCACCTTGGCATCCCAAAGTGCTAGGTCTACAGGCGTGAGTCCCATCAGCTGGCAACGTGTTTTTAAAAATTACTTGAATGCTTTTAGGTAGGTCTTACAATCCAATCTGCTGGCAAGATAACCTAGTCTAACAAACTTCACACAAGTGTGTTACTTGTCTGACATTTGAGTTTGCCATCTGGCTTTAGACTTTAGTCTGACCCAGAGTATCTTCATTTATACTAACATTTGTTCCCCTCTCTTCCATTTCTTCCTGCTTTCTAGAAACTCATCAAGCCCTACTTCTGCAAGCTGAGAAACACTTTCTTTATTAACCTTAGACTATCTCAGCTAAAGTTCTGCAAACCTCCAAACTACTTCCCTCCAAATACCCTTGGGGGAAAACATCTATCAATCCACAGAACAGCTTACTCTTAGTTATATTATTTTATCTAAATGCGAAAAAAACAGTGTTCTATAACCAAAAACGTTTGGAAATTCTATATTACATGCTCCAGCTGTATTACATGCTCCAGTTTGGAGATTCACGAGGCACAAAACCTACAGTACATAAATCTGCATGTATGTGTTTAATTTAATGTATCTCTGATTTATTTGATCTTGATATCTTCTTCCTTACAACATTTGTTAACAATAAAGTGGAAATGGGACCAGGTGCTGTGGCTCACACCTGTAATCCCAGCACTTTGGGAGGCCGAGGCGGGCAGATCACCTGAGGTCGGGTGTTCAAGACCAGTCTGGCCAACATGGCAAAACCCCGTCTCTACTAAAAACACAAAAATTAGCCAGGCATGGTGGCACGTGCTTGTAATCCCAGCTACTCAGGAGACTGAGG
>NW_012103854.1:2956281-2984577 GCF_000951045.1 Mandrillus leucophaeus
AAAGGGAAAAGAAAGAGCAGTAGTTCTCTGAGGAACACAGTCGAAAGCACTGCAAAGCACAGAAGACAATTGAATGGATCATTGTAAAAAAGCAATTCCAAAGGTGCTCATAAATAGACTATTGGCAACTAAAAGAGAAAAACTACCAGAAAACCATGGGGCTCTGTGCTGAACTCTCTCATGCTTAAGTATTTTATTACAAAATCAGAAGAGAACACCATCAGTCAGTTTTCATCAAATTTCCAAGTCACATGAAGGCAAAGGAAGCTAGAAATTTATTGAAAGAATAATTATTCCAACAAATTCTGATAAGGCTGGATTTAGGTTTTATAAACATAGATATATATTTAGTAAAAATACATATGTAGTCTTGAATTTGCCCCCCCATGCCCCACCCAGGAAAAAAAATCCTATACAATAAAGAGTGAGGAAGACAGGACTTAACAGCATATATAAAAAATACTTAAGGATTTTCATCAGTGCTAAATTCAGTATCAACCAATAGAATTATGAGACCAGCAAGAAAGTTATTATAATTTTAGTCTGCCTTACTTAGCAGTCTAGTTTCTAGAACTAGGGAAGTTTTTTTCTCTCCCATTCCTGCATATGCATCAGGCCACATCTGGAGCTTCATTGAGAATCAATTGCACAAATTTAAGAAAGAAATAGATGAGCTTGAACCTCTGAATGAATTAAGGGAATTTATTCTAAAAACAAAACCATCAATAGGAAATATAATAGGTCACTTTAAATACTTGAAGAGTTATCATAGTACCGAGGTACTCAACTTGTTTTTTATGATGTAGAGCGAGAATGGTATGTAGAGTCAAATGATCCATGCTATATAAAGAGAAGAATCTCAACCTAACAAAAAGATGAAGTTTTCTAACAAACTTGTCCAAAATTGAAAGTACTATTTCAAATGATAATCATAAACTGAATGACTTATGTCACCAACCATTATAGCCAGAATGTCATCAAGGGAATTCAAGTATCAAATGTGATGTATGTCTAGATAACCTTCAAACACACTCTCTCCAACACTGAGATTCTAAAATACTAGCCAAGGCAGCATTGTCCCTTGGAGAGAACATTATCAGGAATAATGCAATTCACACAATCTAAAAAAGGGATTATCAGTGCCAGTGGGTGTGAGAAGCTGAATGCTGACTCAAGAGAGCTGATGGTTCAACTTTCAGGATTTTGCAAGCCCACTGTTAAACACAGCGATTATTAAAACAAATTTTATAAACTTACCATTTAAAAATTACCCTAAAAGCAAAGCTAATAAACACTCAAATATCACTTCCTAATGTTACTTTGTTAACTTGAAAGCAACCCTGGTAGGATATTTACAACTGAAAAACTTGCAAATGCTACAAATCAGAGTTGTGTTGTTTTTTGTCGGGTTTTTTTTTTTTTTTAAGTGCTTAAGCATTTATTAGCAGCATACCACATCAGTAATATCTTAGCCAAGAAGAATTGACTGGGCTCCCACATATACAGCTTGAGGCTGGTGGAAGAGAAGTAGGAATCAAAGTAATCTTCCTCAGGAAACAGAAAAATTAGAAACAGGAAATAGTATCTGAACTTTCAAAAGTTATCTGTCATCCTATTAAACTGTGGTATAATTATACAATAGTGTATAGCCTTCGAAAAGAATGATGTAAATCAATTTGTGTTAGGAAAATAGGCAACAAACTATAGCAACAGACACCTCTGAACAGAGATGGTATATTGTGTACCACTTTTAATTCAAATACTTGCATTTTTGTTATATGCATGGATCATTTAATAATAACAATACTATCATCAAACACGAAGAAAGAGTTCAACCTTGAGGTACACCTTGAGCATAAGGCAACAGAAGCAGCTACAATGCAGAGGAAAGAACAGCTTTGACAAAACAATAGAAATAGAAATAAAAATTCTTAGGCCCCAGCAGGTACTATAAATGGATGCCTCCTGGTGAGAAGATGATCATATATCCTGACTGTTCTGACTACCCTTCATTTCCTGTTCTTCTAAGAGAACTAGCTGCAGAGTATATATTCTTGCCTTTTTCATTCACTGGGAATAAGTAAAGAATGATTCTCAACTGGGAATGATTTTTGCTTCCTCTGGGACATTTGGTAAGATCTGGAAAGAGTTTTGGTTATGGAAGCCAAGGAGTGCAACTGGCATCTAGTGGATAGAAACAAAGGATGCTGCTAAGCATCCTATGATGCACAGACCAGCCCCCAACAATAAAGAATTAACCAATCCAAAATATCAGTAATGGGAAGGTTGAAAATCTGTATATCACTGTTACTAAAGGCCACCTAATTCCATCTCTGTTCTTACAACCCAAAGGAGTCTAACCAAGACCCAGAGATGCCGCCCTCGCTAGAAAACATGACCATGCAGTCTGATCCAACATTTAGGAGAGCCAGCAAGGCTCCAATAACTGCCATGGAAGGCATCTTGGGGAAGGGTTAAAAATGTGACAGTTGACCTAACAACTGGCAGAGATCATTTATCTTCAGAAAAACCATCTCATTGGTGTGTTAGCAGCATTTCTGCAAAGTATCATAATACACACACACAAAAAAAAATCCAAATACCAATTTCTCTGATAACACGTTACTATTTTTGAAGTTATGAAAAGTAAACTGGAATTATGAGTTCAAATACCAATTATCATTGATCATTGTAGGTTTAAATCGATTAAAATTGTATACGGTTGGCTACAGGCCACACTTGTGTAACTATTAATTCTATTGCAGTCTTCAGTCTGCTTATCTGACACCATTAGCTCTTCACAAGGGTTTAGCAGCCTACTTATTTCCCTAAACAGTCAGGCATTTGGCACAGGGTCTCACCCATGGTAAGTCACAATAAACATTTTATTAGTTAATTTAAAAAATTTTTAAAGACTGCTATACACATGATCTTTCACCTTTGTCTGAGTCTACTGGCGTTAGGTAATACCAGAGGTCAGTTATCAACCACAATATATCATTTTTAAATACTAATATCTAAAATGTTTAATATTTATAATTAATCCCTCCTCTACCTAGTAATATGAGACAACCAGAATATAACTTGCTTTTAAATGAAGACAAATATTTCCCTACTAAACCCACCAATCCACCTGTAGTTTCAATGGATTCCTCTCACCCATAGCCCCCATTCTGACATACTTTCTTCCTAGAATGTATAGGCAAGGCCATCATCTAGCTTCAGCCATTCTTCTGCCAAAATCCAAGTTGCTGAGGTGGCAGCAACTGAGACAAGCAAGAGCAGAGGAGAGCATCCACACACCGAGGAAGCTGAAGGCCGAGCGGTTTGAGGAGCTGATAAAGTGAATGCTGCATGTGGGTAGAAGAGGTAAAGCAAGATCAAACAAGGCAGGCCAATGGGAGACATATGGGCCAAGAATAGACAAATTTTTCAAAGCATGGATTAAAAACAACGTTGTCTGAAGCAACAACACATGCATGAGTAAGATGGGAACTGGCTGGAAGTATCCAAGAAAAAAACAAACTAGGAGATGAGATATCTGAAGTCAAAGCCAGGAGGGCCAAAATAGCAGTATAAAATCCCAGAGGCAACCATATGCTCATATCAAGCAAATGCAGTCTACAGATGAATGGTATCTCCATTCAAAAAGGTCTTTCAGTCCTTCTCCTTCCTCAGCCTTATTCAGGCTCAGGAATAACTAAGGATTTCCTCCTCTACACCCCTTGCTAGAGTAAAAGGCTAGATATTTTTGCAGATTACGAAACAAATATCATTTATGAGCTCAAAATTTTAAATACAGTAATGGAGTTAGTATAACATGCTCTGTTTGCTCTGTTGCTAAATACACACAGTGAAAAATATAAGACAGGAGCATGGAATTGATTTACTCACAAACATTTTCTTTTCTAATCACAATGTGGTTCCCTGCAAAATCCGTTATGATGAAAGATGATCTTTAACCCCTTTGTATATCTTACTTTTCAGGTTTTTTATATTAAATATTTATAATAGGCACTATTATTAATAGGGTGGTTCCCTGAAAGTACAGAAAAGGGAGAAAGGCTAATGTAACTGCCTGTACATAATTTCCCAAAACACAAGACGAGGTCAGCAACTCCTTCTTCAACATTAGTGGAACTATTCATTGGTACCTAAATATAGGAAGCAGAGTCTTCCAAAGTGGTGTCCAACTCAAACAAATTGTCAGTGTTACAATTTTCCATTTTACACTGATGTAAATCATACCAGTAATGCAATAGCATAACAATTAGCACCACCCCCATGGGCCTAGCAGATAAAGTATATAAAGCCCAAACTCAGAGGAACTGTCTTTTAAATAACTAATTTTAACAGAAATGAAAACATTTAGTCTCCCAAATCCATAGGTTAGGAATATGAAAGGAAACAGAATAATAAATAATCATTACTACCAGGAATACTAAATTACACACACACACACACACACACACACACACACAAAATTTTTTGCTTACCTAAAGAACTGTTTCCTATGTAGTTGCTTTAGACATATAAGGAAAAATCTGTGCTCCTATGGAAAACTATGCATTGTCTACAGCACATCTTTCCTATGTATCTGATTCTGATTCTTTGAGAGCTATTTTATAACTGTGTAAGTTGTAGACAATAGAAAAACAAAATCACTTTTGTCTATAGACATACAAACTCTATCTGAGTATAACCGACTTCCCACTGTGAAAAAGTCCGTTTTGCCTCCCTTTGTACATCAATTTCAACATTCCTGAACTAAAAATATGTATGTCTTTAAACTCTCCTTTGAAGTGGTTATAATACCTTACTAGTTCCTTCTTTAATGATTTAAGTAAAATCTTTAACACTTGTTAATTTTACACCTGTATGAAACTCATAATTTTATTTCTTGAAATTTGTATTTTAATAGTAATTTTTGAGAAAACAATCAGCTACTTTTTGAAATGTGGGAGAAATATTGATATTTGCCATTGATGTTTTCTCAGTTATGCTGCTAAATTGAATCATGAATATAGCTATCACCCAGGAAAGGTCTAGAGGTTTTAGGACCCAAGGGTGATGAAGCTCCAAATCAGAAGCTGACAGTAATCCAGGTAAAGTGTCATCAACAGAATGGAGGCAAAATAGGGGTTCTATCCATGCTAGAGAAGGGGAGGGAAGATAGGAGATCCCCCTGAGTAGAATGGGGTTCTTATGTAGGGACATAGAACATCCTCTGTTTTTGTAGTTTCATAGCTATATAGCTACCTCCCAAAGACATTCCTGTCCACTCTGCTTGCCAACCACGGATCACATTAGGGTAATGCTTGCTGATTGAGGGCCTGTTTGCTGTATTTACTCTTGGTGTTTTAGGAATCCAATTAACATTATTAATCTCATCACATCCTGTAAATGTGAAACAGTGTGAATGTTTAAAATGCTAGCAGTATATGATTACAAATAAACAAAAGTATGGATGTAATAACTTGAAAATGATGAGAAAAAAATGATGCATGATACATATATACAGGGGATACATGTTACTGATTATAAAATTCCTCTGTCTGAGATTTCTTCCTGAGGATTGATGATAGAAGCAAGGGTTTTCTGCTCAAAAAGATGAAAGCTTAAAAGAATAAAAGACATTCTGACTCTAATATGTCATGCGCTCACCCACAGAATACAGAATGTATACCTGAAACTTCTCCATTCAAGGCATTTTTTGTTATAAAAATAAATGAACCTTTTTTAAATATACCAAAAATGGTAACATAAATTTTATCACCAATATACAGCATTCCTCATACAGAACTTGGTTGCAGAACCAACCCAATATTCAGGAAAGTATCCTCAGAAGTAGCTAAAACTTGGAGCATTAAATAATTTTGTACAGAGGAAATTATATGCAAGAACATAAAAGTCCTGGTCTCTTTACGGATGTAATTTCTCAATGCTAGAGGTTTGGGGTTTTTCAAATTAAAAACTTCCAGATGCTTAACATGTATGGTAGTACTAAGTCAAACTTGTCAGACTTGCTGCTTAAAATCCTGGGAAACTGTCAGTATATCTATAGGGGTTGGGAAGGAAATTTAAGGAATACAGTTTAGTTAAATCTCTTTTTTTGTAGTTTATAATAGCTTTGGTTGGCATGTCCAATCAGGGGCGTCCAATCTTTTGGCTTCCCTGGGTCACATTGGAAGAATTGTCTTGGACCACACATTAACATTATTGATAGTCAATGAGAAAAAAAAAATTGCAGAAAAACTCATAATGTCTCAAGAAAGTTTACGAATTTGTGTTGCACTACATTCAAAGCCATCCTGGGCCACATGCAGCCTGCAGGGACATGGGTTGGACAAGCTTGGCCTATATGGTCTTTCCAGCCTTTCTTACTTGTTCAACTTTCCTATTTTTGTTGCTTTACTGATAGTCTTTTTGCAGAAGACAAAGTAACCAGTTAAAAAAGAAGTCATTTTCTCTTCCAGTCTTCCTTGAAGTCCACAGTTTGAGACTGTGTATTAAAGAGAAAATAAATTGCTCACCAAAGCTTGATAACTTGTATAACTGCTGTGTCATTCTGTGTCCTACCAGACAAGTGACGAAGGTGCTTCACTTAGCCAAACAACTGTCCACAGCTAGCTACTCATACAGTAAATAGTGCTGCTGATGACAGTGGGCATTCATTTCAATGTGAGGGAGAGTATTGTCTTTCAACTTTTCTTTTGCAGTACTTATTACAGTATGATTGTAGCCAGATTTATACTTTCTATGTGAAATGTATTGTATATCTCACTCACTACTGGCTAAAATCCTGTTAATTCCTAGAGATTTTTCCTATTACTATTTATGTGCAATTCATGTATTCTCATTGTGCCATCAACTTAAATTTCAATATGCAAACATCATCATTTTCATACACAACCAAAAATCAAATCAAGTAAGAAAGTCTCAGAGATCTTAGAAATATCTTTAGAAGATCTTAGAAGTCTTATAACACATATTTTCTATAAATAATATAATTTAGGGAAGAGTTATTTTTGATATACTACCTCGTGGACTAAATATTAACTATTCATCAAAAAATCAACTGCTTTAAGTAAATACATTTTAAAAGAATGAACTGCTGTAACTTGGTAATAAAGCTCTGTATGAATATCTAGAATCAAAAAATAAGTAAAAACATAAGGGAAGAAATTTGAAAAAACAGAAAATTGTCATTAGAAGAACAAGAACAATATTGTGACTTGAAGTCTTGAAAAATAAGAGACTTTAAGAAAAAGGATGAGGTGAGATGTAGATTTTCTAATGAACAGTACCATGCTCAGTTACACAGTGCATTTACCCAGCTTTCCTGTGATACTATTATTACATCAGCTTCCTTGCTAGAATACTCCAACCCATTAAAGAGATGATATTACAACAATAGTCATTTTCAGACTTTAATTTGAATAAATAATTTTACTACCATCATTTCTAGTCATGCTTCTAGTACAGTATTTCAAAGATCACTTCTGTGTTGACAAATGTAAGTCCTCTGGGGCTTGCAATTTCAATAATTTTCTAATAGTGTCCTACAGAGTCCTAAGGTTCTTTGGAGATGCCTCAGGGGCCAGCATCAGGGAGAGAGGTGGGCAGCAGAAAGAAAGAGCATGGAGGCTATTGGTTTCTGCCCACTCTAGTCTCTGATGTCAATCAGTGTAGCTAACATTGTGTGCAATTTCATATGCTGGGGTTTCTCATATAATTTCATTTTTTAAAAAGGTTCAGCCTTTTAAATAAATGTTATAAAATCCCTGTACTACTTAATCTCCAAGATTTATATTAGTTTTAATATGTTATGGCTCACAAAGTTCTCAGAGAAAAGGTTTAAAAGGCATGGGGATGAGAATAGTAATGCATGGGAAGTGATGCACCACATTAAAAGCCTCAACCCACATTTTCAGATCTTCGTTATAAACATCTTGCCATTTTATAGAGAACCTTCTATAGAGAGCTTTATGATGAGTCCTAGAGATACACAGATACAAACCAGAGCCCCTGCCAAGGAGCTCACGAGTGAGATTGGTAGTGGAATACAGCTGTACCATGAGATCACTTATCTGGGAAGAGACTGTCAGTATATCTACAGGGGTTTGGAGGGAAGTTTAGGGGATGCGGTGAGCCCATAAATGACATTGGTAGTAGAATAGTTATACCATGAGACCACCTACCAGTTAGCATGTGTCAGGATCTGCCCACAAAAGTCACTTGGTCCTTGACCCATTTAACCCACTTGATTCCCAATCAAGTTGATAGCCATCCTGAGAAAAGCAGTTATTTGAGAAGCATTTTTCCATTTGAACGTCATCTGCTCTGACCTTGTGCCCTAATTCTTTCAGTAAAAAATGATTTTTAGTGTTCCAAAGTTCACTTAGGAGCCCTAGAACTGGCCAGCTTTTCTGGCATGACTTTAAAGTAAAAGCGTTGGTTTTTGAGTGGTTTGTGGAAATCACTTTCATCTTATGATCATATCATATATTATCTTAAAATGCTGGCTGGAATCTGGAGTCTCTGAGATGACACATTGGGGTTTCATAATTCCTAGAAGGGTAATACAAACAACTTACCTTTGATAGCTCCCAGCATTGACCTAAGACATCAGAATGCTGAGTAAGAAATGGATCAATTTTCCTGACATATTTCACTGTAGCATCTTAAAGATCAAAAATGGAGGTATAATACAAAGCTATAATGGAGAATTCCTCTGACTCCCTAACTATTGTCCAGAATTATATAACAATAAGAACTCTAAAATATCAAGTTTTCTAAATATGATGATAGAGAAACATGACTCTGAGAGACTAGGAAATATAAGAGGCTTTTTCCTCCCCTCTTTTACTCTCCTTACATGTGAACTCTTTGGTAAAGAAGGGAAAACAATAGACTTTACCCCTTCCCTGATCAGCTACTTTTAGTTAGACGCATTCTGATTCTCAATACTACCATAATGTACAAACTAGAGCTGGCTACAATTCATACAATTTACTCAGCCACTTAGCCTAAATGCGAAAATTGTGTTTTAAAATGTGCTGACCACATTTCAAATACAAGAATAAAAATATTGTGTACATAATCCAGGGAACTAGAGTTCCTAAAATCTAAATAATTAACATCCAAATGAACAGACATAGTCTTGGCATTCATGACAAATAAGGTCTATGTCTACTAAATATGCCTTTATAGCAAAAAGATGAATTTAGCAATAAGACTAAAGAATACAATATGAAGAAAAATAAAAAATGCATTTCAACTCTCATATTATGTGGCAACTTAAAGTTGAAATGAAGACTCTAGATGAAATTATGTCAAAAGCATGACAGTGATTCCAAATGATTCTGGATTTTGAGAAATTCCAAAATGTAAGTACAAAATCCTCAACAGGTAAGTTCAATTACATTTAGTTCATTTATTCTATCTACTGGGATAGTAGCTTAAACTTCATATCTGTGAGTTTATCTACTAAATGAATGTTTTGACTAATATAAATGTGAAATTTACTAGATTATTCTAAATATCTTAAAGCTGATAGGACACTAGAGTTTTCAAATATAGGTGGAAGAAATTCCTTGCTTCCTCCATGAATCTTTTTCATTGCAAACAGAAGTCAAAAGATAGAAGTCAGCTAGAGATTTAACTGGGAAGGAGGAGGCAGAAGAGAGGAAGTCCTGCTATTCAGCTCAGTTCCTCCTCCTAGTGGTCACAAAGGGGAGGTACCTGCCATCTGGTGTCATTTCCTCAAGGGCTCCTTTCGTTTAAATGACACAGAATAGTCATTTGGAGGAATACATGATGCCAATGAAAAGTGCTCAATTTTAATTTGTAGGTGATTTCCACTTGCTTCTGCTTCTCACTCTTCTATACTTACTTAAAACAGTCAATTTTAAAATAATATTTCTTAATTGCAAGATTTCTGAATAAATTCCAAATGAGGCAGTAACTATCCATGTCTAAGAATTGAGTATGCGGGCACACCACAGTAATTTTTTAAAACAAACCGGGGAAACAGTGTTAAATATCATGGTGTGTTAAACCACCACATGGAACTTCACCCATATTGGCAAACCAGGGAGGCTGGGGATGCGTCTATATTTAACCATCACATACTAGGCTATAGCCGCAGCCCAGATTGACTCATACATTGTTTTCACATTCTCAGCTTCCTTCAAACAACCAAGTAATTGTTTATAAAGTGATAGTATGAAATAAAAACCTTTTTCATGATAGGTTTTGGACGGTTTCCACTAGAGATAACATAGATTGATGTTATTTGGATAAATGTCTTGTGAGGTTCCCTGCAACAGGAAATGCCCCCCTGGGCTGCAAAGCAGTCCTGATTCTGACGTATTTCCTCATCAGCTCTCCATTTACCTAATCCTGTTGTTAAGAGGATGCCCCTTCTCATCCCTAGACCTAAGCCTGACATTCAGATACTATTTTCATTAACATCACATAGTTGATTTTGTACAATTACAAAGCAATCAGAAGCATGGTAGGATATTATGGCCCTGAAAGGCTTCTTATGTCTACATATAATTTGAATGAGCTGGAATGAATGAAACTCTATGCAGAATTTGTACCCTTTTCTTAAGTAATTCCCAGCTAATGAAAAAAATACAATTATTAAGGCAAGAAAGAGAAAAGAGTAGTTTAAGAATTAGCTTCCTAATAACTTGTAGACAAGAGAAGCCAAGAAACAAGAACATTGCTTCAAGAGACAATTTGTCATTTGCCCTTTGGGTGACTGGGCATTTTTACCAGCTGTCACTCCTGGACCAACTAAAAGTGTTACATCCAAACTGTTGTACTCATTAGGACTGAAACAATTTAACATGGATGCCTGAAGGCACTCGGATATCACATTGTATTGTTTGGCCTTATAAGAAGAGAGGAATGCCTGCTATTCTCATTTAAATAAAATTTATAGTATTTTAATTTGATTTCTTTCTGCAAACTGTTTCTGACTATTCTTTACCTTACATAATTGAAAATCTATTATTACTCCCTTACTTGATGCACTCTTTCCATTCACAGTGCAGCGTGTTAGGATAAAAACATACAGCCTAAGTGAAAAACCATGTATAGTAAGAAACACAAGTTTTATGTGAGAAAGTAAATTTATGTTAGAAAGGTAATTTAAAGGTTCTTCTTATACAATGGGAAAGAGTACACAACCATCAAGCTACAGTTAACATTTATTTCCACCCAAAACTGAGAACACAGACAACGAGGTCAGTCACCAGGGGCAATATTGTTTGCATTTATGAATCTTGCTTGCCTATGTGAATTGCTTGCCTACCTGTATTCTTATTTTGTACACCATCATTTTTATGGACTTGGAGTGTACAGAGAGACCTCAGAAGTTATCTACCGTATGTTTTTTATGTCTAGTTAAATTCTCTAAGCAAATGACTAGCTGTATTACATGGAATGATTATCACGAATGTACAGGAGCCAGGTCCAGTGGTACTGTTCAGTAAGCCAGACATGAAGTTTCTCTCCTTACTCAACCTAACTCTCCCTATTTTCAGGAGAAAAGTAGAAGAATAAGCCATCCTCCTCCTGTCTACAACAACCCTTTACATATTAAAAGTGACTTTTTTGTTTCACATGGGGTAAGTATACCAGGTATCAGTACACCTCTATCTGTTCATAAATTCTTGGAGAGCTAAAAGGCAAATCAGCTTTTTATCCATTGCTAGAGCTTTTATTTTCATCAGAAACCAGATTTTCTCCTATTGTGAACTTCTAGAAGAGAATTATACTTTTTTCTCTATTTTCCCCAGAGAAAAGAAAAATAAAATCTTTGGGTTTACAAAAATGGAAGAGATTTTAGTCATCTGCCCCAAAGCCCACTATACTTTTTCTTGGTTGCACTTGTCATACCTGTATATTCATGTCATTTTTAAAGAATTGTCTGTCATCCTCATCAAAATGTAAGCTTCATGAGGGAAGATACCAAGTCTGCCTTGTACACCAACATTTTCCCAATGTCTAGTACAGTATTTGGCATACAGCAGCCTTTTCATTTAACCTGAAGAACTGACAAATGCCCTTCAAAATCATTCTTGTGCAGCACTCCTATTTTGGAGATATGAAAATAGAAACTGTAAGAGGTGTTCTTGGAAATGACTTCCGAAAATTACATAACAAGTTAATGACAAAGCCAGGATTGGAACTTTGGATTCTTTATTCCGCATCCTCATTCTTCCTCCACTACACCAAAGAGGTTCTTATACCTAACATCCTGGGCAGGCAACACTACTGATGAGTAAGATACGGAAAGCTTTGTGATCTACACATCTTTTGGTTGGCTGCCTGGCTCCCAGTGTTCTTCATCAGCTGGAACATAAAAACCTTCTCATAGATATGCCTGGTTTATGCATACTTTATGTAAGATTCCAAGAACAGAACCCAAAACTAAATTCTACAGCCATAGCAAAGAGCCAACTTATTCTCTCCAATTAGAGTTGAATTTTACAGAGGCCAAGCCACAGATTCCAGCTGAATTTCTCTGGTTCGGCTACTGCTAAAACAAATATTCTGCTAAATAAAGCTTCAATTTGTATGGAAATTTAAAAATTATTATTTTTTAAATTATTTTGGGTTTCTTTAAACCAAATATTTTTTAAAATAGAGTTTTTCTGAGTGCATGAAAGAAATAAATGCAAGTTTCCCAGGGTGACAAGATGATCTAAAACGGGATTGTGGTGATGGCTGCCCAACTCTATAAATCTGTTTTTAAAATCTTAAAATAGGTAAATATTATAAATTTTACTGCAATAGGCTGTTAAAAAATGAAAAGGAGTCACACAATTAAGCTATTTCTTTTTGTAAACATCTGGTATTAGAACTGTAAAGATATTCTTTAATATCCCCATGGTCTTTTAAGCCCAGGTCCTATCCACTTCAACCATGGTTTACCTAAAAGGTCAAAAGTTTTCCCTGCAATTTTTGTAAGAATAATTTAGGAGACTTATATAAATATCAAAAAAGAACCAATATTTATATAGCACCAAGAAATACTGACCAGTATGGTTATCTGCATGAATAATCTACAGATATATTTATTTAATTAAGTATAGTGTTCTAGTCCAAACCTGCCATTAGTTAGCCACTGGGTTTTTAGCAAATTGTACAATATCTCCAGGTCTCAGTTTTCCCACCTATTTCTTATGTCTCTGTAGATCACAGTAGAGCTAAGTAGCATATAATATACTAAAAAGAATAGTAATTGCTATTGTCTAATGGATAGCCACTAATATGCCAGACTATTTAGGTAAACGCTGAAGGTATTATTAGTCTTTTTTTCCCTTTTTTTTTTTTTTTTTTTTTGGAGATAAGGAAATTAGAACATAGGAAAGCTCATTAGTTTTACCAATGTCACACAGTTATTTAGTACCAGATCCAAGATTCCAATCCAGAATCATCCAGGTTCAAAACCTATACTTATTCTCTATTCCTTGGTAGACTGGGCTTTTGGTTCTATCAGATGTGGGCATGAATCCTGACCTTGCCTTTACTATGTTAAATTAATCATCTTCTCTGAATCTCAGTTTCCTCATCTGTAAAATGAGATTACTAATACTTAACTCAGGGTCCTTGTGAAAATTAAATTAGAGAGTACATCCCCTGCCATTAGAAGCCATTTTTTAAAAACTGTCTTTTTCATCTCTCCCTCACAGAGGTTCCTTCTTGTGCATAAAAATATATCTATAAATTCTATGATTACCTTAGAGCCTACCTGAATAAACCTCACTGGGATTGAGTTCTATCAAGAGCAATTAGAGTGAACGCAAACAACACAGCATTGCTTCTTTGCTATCAGTCCTTGGCTCTGTGACTGAAACTGTCAACAAGAGTGTCAACTTCAAGGGGTAGGCATCTGTCCACAGGAACTGAGCTGAGGTCACAGACTTGTCTCACTCTGCCCTACAAACAGATGTCTAGGTGACATCTCTTAGTCACTGCAAACCAGGGTTAGAGCCAAACCAGGTGGAAGTGCTGAATCTCTTTTCTAATCCTCTTGGTCAGCCCATTCATTCCCTAAAACAATTCTTCACAGACCATAATTCGAAATAACGAGTTTTCCCCAGGATATTATTTTCAACATAATGTCCTTATTTTGATGATGTCTGATTATTTCTCAAGCCAAAGTTAGTGTTTCCATCACAGCAGTTTGTCAGCAAGAAACCTGCTTGATTCTGCATATTAGAATGCACATCTTCAAATGTTTACCTCGAAAGTTGCCAGGTAAAAATTGATGTAATGTGGAGCTCTAGTGGTGGCAAGAGGTAAAGCAGCTATTAGTGGGAGCCAACAAAAAAGCCTAGGAAATCTCCATTTATTATTACATTAACATGCTAAGATGAAAAAATGGTCCAAAATAATCCAAGATAATATACAGTAAATTTTAAATGTAATAGATTTCTTTTAGATTACAAGTTAGACTTTGTAGCTAGCCTACATTAAACATCCTGAAACAATTATATCTTCTCAAAAAATAGAACTCAATGCTGTGGTTGTCATTTTTCTATTTTTACTAAGTTCATTAAGAATCATATTAATTAAGCACTAGCTATTGTTCACAGAGCTAGTAAGAATACCGTATACGAAAAAATACTGGACTCTAAGTGGTATGATCAGTGAAGTTCTGTACCAACTGTCCTGGGAATTTAAATAATCCCTACAGGCTGATGAGGTGGTTGTGAGTTAATTCCCGCACTAGAAAAGTGCCTTCCTTGAATATTTGACTTCTGAGATATTTTCCAACTTAAAACAACTAAGAATGAGACCTACACTGTCAAAGGTTAACTCTTTGTTTTTCTGGTACCTAACGTATATGTCTTCTCACTCAAAAGGGCTTCGTTTAAAAAATATAACTCTCTTATGTTCAAAAATTTAACAGAATATAAATAGTAAAATTTGTATAATGTACAACCTGGAGTTGACATTTAAAATTTCTAAATGTGGTGCCTTGTTTAGCTGTGCCAAAACAAGTTATCATGAGGGGGAAAAGGTTTCAGAATATGAAAAAAAACAAGAACTTGCCTTTTCATATATAAGTACCTAAGTATCATGTTCCTTAATACTAAAGAAATTTTAAGAGACTCACTTTCCATGAGTGATGATAAAAGAAACTATCATATTCATAAATGTGTTAACAATGTTTATCTGAAATAAACATCTCAACTCATGGGAGTTTTCCATGACTTATATGAGTTGAATCCACTAGATGTTTCCAATGGCCATATTCCAAGGGCTTCTAAATTGTCAGGTCTGAGATAACTACCAAGCCCTCAAAGGTACATGAAGGAAGACTTAATGATTACCCAGGGGGTCTTATTCATGATGTCCTTCTTCCCTGTCCTTCTACTAATATGCTGTCTTTAATATAGTTCCCTGAAGCTACACAGAAAAAAAAGGTAAAAGTATAAGAGCCTCTTCTTCAAAAGTCATTGAGAATGCAAGAGTTTGTAATGGGAAGCTCAAGATAAAGAACTGATTTTCTTTCAGTCATCATCTCTAGCTATAGAATAGGAGATGGAATCTTTTTAATAGAATAGAAACAGCAGGAAAGGAAGTGAAGGTGGTTTACTAACAAAAAAAAAAAAAAAAAAATCTGCACTAACGCAATATGAGCAAGCCAGGAATTCAGAATCTAACAGTTCTACAGTCCTTTTCACTGTCGACATTAAGACAATTTAATTGAAGAATATTTTTCAGTTTGTGAATCTAAGATGTTTGTTTTTGTACATCACCTTGCCTATATTTTCTTTGGTGATTATCTCTATCTCCTTTGCTTTCCCACAACAGGCCTTGGTATGCTGCTTAAAATAATATTTGGGGCTTTATTTTCCATTCTTCTGAATGAGACATGTTGATTTTATTAAAGCAAGTTGCAGTCTGCATTCTTTCTTTACTATTATTACAGGTAGACTTGACAGACACAGGACCTTTGTCTTAAAATGCTCTGCCCTGGAGGAAACCTTGTTAAAGAAGTTCCATTTTACCTGCTGGGCAGTTACATTCTGAAGGTGCTTCTCTTGCGATTCTTATTTTAGCCATATGTTCATAGGATTTCTGTAGGAAAAGAAGAGTTATTAACAATCATCAGTAGCACTGTAGAGACATGGAGTCTTCAGGAACTCTGGCCATAAGCCTGATTTACCGGCATTTCATAACCTGCATAATTAACATTTACATAAGTACTTGGACTCTAGTCAAGAAAGTAACCATGCCTAAGCCCTAAAAAAAGACAATGACCACTGATAGGGTATCAACATTGCTGGACTTGTGTAACATCTTTCTCCATTCTTCCCTATCACCACTCTCTCATGCAGTCAATGTAAAAACCTAGCACTAAAATGTTGCAGTACTAGGTAAGCTGTGGCTTACCAATAACAGCCAATATTTTATACATGAAGGTCAACTGCTTTATCATGCTAGGCTGCAACCACTGCCAAATAGGCTCCCCGCTAGGGTAAGCTTCCAGAAAACCCCCTTACTCTAGTCTAAAGTTGCCCTTAAACATAGCATAGATTCCTTTCAACTCTCAACTCCAAGGGCTCTGCATTCATAAATACTCCGGCACTGCAACCTTTACCAAAAATAAAGCTACTTTTAAAAAAACGTTTAAACTTTTAATATGAAAAGATTGAAGGTGTGAAATTATTGACTTTACATTATACATGAGATTATTTTACATTTAAGAGTGATTACCTTTTTTGTATATTAATATCTATGACCGTAACCATCTTATAACATGTAAAAGATTTAACAGATGCTATTTCTGCAAGAAATATTCTCTCCACAATTGGGAAAGCCTCACATGTGACTTAGGATAACTAAAAAGAGGTAAAATGCCCTTTCCCCCTTTCAGAACTTCCTACATGTTTAACATGCAAACATTAAGAGAGAGTGAGGGAAGATTAGAAATAGGGATGGGGATATCAAGGGATGTGCACATATAAATATATGCTACAGTGAGCATAGATCCTTGCCTAACACACGCACGCGCACGCACACACACAGCCACACCAAGTTTGCGTACAGTAAGGGTAGCGGCTAGTCATGCACACAGAGTCACGCTTGTACAAGACGCAAAATACCCCAGCCTCTCACACCTGAGCCAGAAGTCGCTCCACTTTCTCTTGCACCATAGCCTTGAGCTGATCCAGGGTATCAGGCAGCAGATGAATGGAAGGGGCCCCTTTGGCGGATTCGAGAGCGGCGATCCTCGCCTGGAGGTTGTTGGTTTTCACACCCAGGTACAGGCAAGACACCACGGCCACCACTGACAGAAGAGCCGCCAGGAAGGCGCACGGTGACATGGTCCGGGCACAATGCTGCTCGGCAGGGCTAGAGTCCTCGGATCCGGGCTCCCGGGCCCCTCCTTTTCCTGCGTGCTTCTTCAGCAGCATCGTGGCGGGGTCGGCCGTCTCGGCTTCGCTTCCCACCCTCTACACCTTAAATAATCCTAAAAGGAAAGAAAAAGGTCGATTCCTCCAAAGTTCAGTCCCTGTGGTTGCACAACTAGCTGGTGGAGTCAAGCCCGCGAGCGGAGATGGACCCCTGCCTTGCTCAGCGTCCAGACCCGCAGGCGTGCACTATCCCCGCTTTCTTCTCTCCTCCCAGCTGGAAGTGAAAAGGACCCTCAGACCGGGGACCGGGTGGCGGTGGGGTAAAAAGCAAGACGAAGCCCACCCAGACAGCTCTTCCGACTCCCAGAGGACAGACACCTCTTCCGAGGTCCCCGACAGCGGTCGCTCAGGGTCCGAGGGACGGCTACCGAGGCACGGCGCGGGGCCGCGGCTCGCCCTGGCCACGGAGGACCGAACCTGTTGCGCCTCTGTGAGTTTGCCTTATTTCTACCTACTCGGTGTCTTTCAGCACGCCGACCTGTTTCCCACCTGCATTCAGTTCAAGGCAAAAAGGCTGGGAGAGCACGCTAGAGCGCAGCACGAAAGGGGCGGCTAAGGGGGAGAAGAGAGGAAAACCAAATAAACCCAAGGAGCCAATGCTAGTCGCGAAGCCGAAGTCGCGGCTGCCCGAAGGATCTCCGCAACCCCGCGTGCGCGATCCTTAAATACCCTTCGGGATGCTCGTGTGAGTGTGTGTGTGTGAGTGTGAGTGCGCGCGCGCTCCGAGCACGACGTCCCTCCCCCGACCCCCTCCCGGCGCCCGGCGTCCGGCCCGCGGCTCCCGCTGCTGCCGCTGCTGCGCGCCCCCCTTCCGAAGCCAAAGCAGGAGCCCGCCTTATTATCATAATGTATTCACCTTGGCCCAGCCCGCGGGCCGGCCCAGGGAACCCCCCAGGGGGGCGGGAAGCTTGGGTGGGAGCGGGGCAGGAGGTCTGTTATTAGCATAATGCATGCAAATAGCTGGAGCGGCCACCGTGATTGGAGAGGAGCCTGGCGACCCCTCCCCCTGCGCAGAGTAACTTCAGCGTCCCCGAAGGCCACCTCTCTGGCCTGGGCCAGGGGCCGAAGCGGGGTCTGCTGCGCAAGAGGCGGCAACTTTGGCTTATACTGACTCAGTCCAGCGCCCCCTCTTTATCCCACTTAAAAATGGAGAAATGGCCTCCGGGAGGAAGATGTGAAGCAGAACGCTCTATCTCTCCCGATCTTCACTCAAAAGCAGCCGCAGGAGCTCTTGCTGTCTCGCTCTGGTGCAGCGTTTTTCCCTCCTCCCTCACTTTCCCACATGCCCGGAGGCAAAGTGTCTGGCGGACGTCTGAGGTACATTTCCCCACTTCCCTTCTCTTCCCAATGCCGCCCGCAGATTCTCCAACGAGGGGAAGTTTTCTCTCCCCTCCCCCAGTTTCCTTGTCTTGACGGCAGAGTCTCCTCCCAGCTCTGTATTCCTAGTCTGTACTAGGATGCTAATGTGTTTTCCTGATTCCCTGGTTTGCGGGATTGTAAAAGGGAGTGTTGAAGTATACGCATTTCTCAGGATTTAGGAAAGGAATGAAGAATGAAGTCAGTTTTTCCTCTTACCTGACTCTCCTCATGCTGTTCCCGCTGGAACAAATTACAGGGTCTCTAATGGGATTTTGGAAAGTTGGTAACAAGTAGCATTTGACATCTAATTGACTTTGGGGAAAACAGAAATCCCACCTCTTATTCCAAAGAGTTCCTTCTTATCTCCCTATAAAAAAAAAACAAAAAAAAAACAAAAAAAAACATATATTTTTCCTATTCTCCTTGATCAAGCTAACCTGAGGTCGTTGCTTGTTGTAACGTTGTTGACTGTAATCAACAAAATACTTACACTTAGTTGGTCTTTCACACGTGTAAACGGATATTGCTTGGTATGAAGCAAGGTAAGGAAATAACAGCATTAGAGGAAGAAAGAGACTAACATTGGAGGAAAACTCAATGAATTTTGCTATAAAGTGAAAACCATAATTCATTTATATTACACAGTGGTTCTCAAAGGATGGTCCTAGACCAATAACATCAGCATCACCTGAGAACTTAGCCAACATTTAAATTCTAGGTTCCTACCACAGATCTGAATCAGAAACGCTAGCTACTACCACTACTGAAAAAAAAAGAACAGCAATGTGTTTTAACAAGCCCTCCAAATGATTTTGATATATACTACTAAAGTTTGAGAACCACTGGTATAATACTTTCCAAAATATTTTCAAATACTTTTTTGAACCTCATAACCCTGCGACGTGAGGAATTACTGTTCCTCTTTTAAATATAAATAAAATTTTTAAGTAAATTTTAAAGAGATAAATTTCAAGTCACATTTAATTGTGATTAAACATGTTTCCAATAATGACCCAAATAATGGGTACAAATGTTTTAATGTACCAACTCTTTCCGTAACCTCTAACTATTCCTTAGTCTCCTCTGCAGGCTTTTCCTGTCATTTCTCTGAAAGTTGGTGCTCCCTGGGCCTCTGTCTAGTCCATCTTCTCTTTTCTGTATACTCTCTCCAGTAGAGTTCCCAGTGGCCATCATTACACTGATGAGTCATAAATTCATATCGAAAGCCCAAACCTCTCTCCTGAACCTCAGATCCATGTAGCCAGTTGCCTCTTTGCCATCTCCATTTGGATGTCTCACTCTCATTTCCAATTTAACCTGCAGCTTACCTCCAAACTCTACTCTGCTTTCTTGTTTCCCATCTCAGCCAATGGAGTTGCCATCCATCCAGTCTCCCCAAGCCAAAATACCCAGTAGCCGGCCCTGACTTCTCCCTTGCCCTCCTCTCCTCATCTATTTAGAGTCCTTCAATACTTCCCGTTGTCCTTAGGACAAAGACCTTACATCTTTCAACCCCCACAACAAACCCCCTTGTCTACCATCTCAACAGCCTCATTGCTCATTCTTCCTCTCAGACTCTCCACATCAACTTCTCTGAAGTGTGGAAACAATGAGAATAAAGAGCTTTTTCTTTTGGACAACACACCGCTCTTAAAATTTCATTAGAAAAGCCATTTTCTGTCTTGACTGATGCCTACAGTAGGTTACACATTTAATTTGGATGATGCAATGTTCTTATAGCATGCTTTGTGTAAATTGGCCATGAGAAGGTACATTAACAACTCTTGCAAGCCCTCAGCACTATTAGATCTTAGTAGAGAGATAGAGTTGGAATTTTGTGGCTTTGAGATCTTTATCCAAAGGATTAGATTTGCTTTATGTCTTTGGTGGGCACAATACCTCAGAAATATACCAGCCATTAGTGCTAAGATTTCAAAACCTAGTAGATTCTCTGCATCAAGCACAGAGAACGTGTGGATCAACAAAGCTCTGAGGGTTTGAACGCATGTTGTTCTGTGTATTCATCAAAGCACAGTTGTTATTTTGGTTCCAATGTGGAGGCTTCAAAAAAATAAAAAGAGCACTAAAAATGCTATAGTCCAGCTGACTCCAATTTGCCTGACTAATATCAATAGTATTAATAGTAAAATGCAAACAGCGGGCTATAGGACAGGTATGCAGTGGGAAGAATAATGGACACCCAAACATGTCCATGTCCTAATCTCCAAAACAGTGAATGTGCTACCTTGCATGCAAAAACAGATTGGCAGATATGATTCAGTTAAAGATCTTGAGGTGGGGAGATTTTCTTCAATTATGTGGGTGGGCCCAGTGTAGCACAAGGGTCCTTCTAAGGGAAAGGCAGGGTCTCAGAGTGAGAGGCAATGTAACAATAAAAGCAGAGGTGAGAGTGATGTGAATACTGGCGTAGAAGATGGAAGGGGGTCACAAATCAAGGAATATAAGCAACTTCCAGAAGCTGCAAAAGATAATGAACAAGTTCTCCCCTAGATCCTACAGAAAGAACACAGCCCTGCCAACACCTTGATTTTAAGACCTCTGGCTATCAGAACTATAATTAATAAGTTTGTGTTGTTTTAAACCACTAATTTGTGATAATTTGTTACAAGAGCAAAGGAAACCAATATCATCACGATCACAAGAAATCAATGTTCATCTGCTACAGCATCATAAGTGATATTGGAACCACCATAATGCCCTACAACTCAAGCAGACCCTGTAGTAACAAAGCGCTGTCTGTCAAATGTTTATACATCTCTATTTCATTGACATGCCCACTGGGAAAGGATCAGAGAGATATGCCCTCTCTCATGTCATATAAAATTAGGATGCCCTTTATGAGGACATATTAAACTGAATAAAATAAGTTGTTTCTTTGATGCCTCCCATTAACGCAACTCAAAAACAATAAATCATCCAAGCTGTATAGTCACTTTCATCTCTCCTCCCTACTAATGCTAGCCTAGCCAGAATCCTGACCCAGGACTCAGCATTGCTACTGTTTTCTGCTTTGTTTTTGCGAGTGCATCTCACTCTGTTGCCCAGGCTGGAGTCCAGTGGCATGATCATGGCTCACTCCAGCCTCCTGAGCCCAGACCACCTGGGCTCAAATGATCCTCCCACCTCAGCCTCCTGAGCAGCTGGGACCACAGGTAATCACCAGGCTAATTTTTTATTTTTTGTAGAGATGGGGTCTCTCTGTGTTGTCCAGGCTGTCCTCAAACTCCTGGGCTCAAGTGATCCTCCTGCCTTGGCTTCCAAAAGTGCTGGGATTACAGGCATGAGCCACCGCACCCGGCCCACTGCTAGTACTATTGTTACCAATCTCCATGACAGAAAAAAATGAAATAAAGATTAATGACAGAGAGGCATATCAGGAAGTTAAAGTAAGAAAGAAAGCACCTGGAGAAAGAGCAAGAAAAGATAAAGGGGAAAACTGAGACAGAAGAAAGGAGCTTTTTAAGTGGGTAAAAGTGTTTTTTAAAAAGAAAAAGACATAATCCACTCCTATATACCTCTAGGAGGCTAATCTTTAAAGGAGATAAAGCATAGAAGTGAGAAACTAACATATACTAAAATTTCTGATGGTTTATGTGTATTTAGAAAGATTATCTGCCCAAAGTAAATAGCTGAGATAATCGTGGTATGCTCTTTTTAGATATTAACTACATTGCAAAAAAATTTTAGTTTTATTAGAAAATATATTTTAGCATCATTGGTTTTTGAGGCTAAGGTTTTTATAATCACAGTTTTCACCTAAGTTCACCAACAAAGCTATCAAGCAGAAGCGAATGTATGAAAAGATTTGTGGCCTTTTTTTTTTTTTTTTTTGCCCAGGCTGGAGTGCAATGGCACGATCTTGGCTCACTGCAAGCTCTGCCCCCCCGGGTTCAAGTAATTCTCCTGCCTCAGCAGCTGGGATTACAGGCATGCACTACCACACCCGGCTAATTTTGTATTTTTAGTAGAGACGGAGTTTCTCCATGTGGGTCAGGCTGGTCTCAGACTCCCGACCTCAGGGGATCCGCCTGCCTCAGCCTCCCAAAGTGCTGGGATTACAGGCGTGAGCCACCACACCCGGCCTGTGGCCATCTTTATATACCCACAACCACCCGTTGCGTCCACTCAGTACCTTAATAAAGAAAATGGGAGAATACATTGTGTACAGTATTAAGCATGTTATTTTATATTCTTCGGATGAGAATGTGAGCTCATGGAAACATCTTTTAAGAAGACAAAGTTTCCTAAAGGGAATGGAGTAGGCAGCAAAGAGTTAAGTGAACCGAAACTTAAAAGATGCAGTTCTCCCACAGCCAGGCAAATTTCAATAAATCATAAACAAATTATAAATATCTTTAGGAGCAGAAGAGCAGAAAAGAAGGATTTAGCTCTTAGTGACAGGCTGAAAAATTCTTTTTCAAACAGATCAAGGAACTGATCCCATTTATACAAGCCTGGTTAAGCAAGGGGCTTACAGCTGTATGAATGCAATAATCTGGATAATACAAGCCCTCCAAAATATCAATCCTCTATGCAGAGTCAGTTTTATGTTTGCTGTTTGTTCTTGTTTTGTTTTATTTGGAAGGAGGAGGTAATTTTTTTCCTCAAATCTTAAAAAACAAGGTAATAGCCCCACTTAATGGGTTCTTCCCCAAAAGTCACCAATTATATTGCTAACTCAAACAAGAGGCAACTTTTCATTGAACTTCCAAATCAACTTTTTCTTATAATGCTACATACACTGAACATGTTCATATCATTGAGTCAGCTCATGATTAAGAACACAGAACCCAAGGCCAGTCTGCCTGCATTCATTATCCAGCTCTGCCATTTAATAGCTATGGGACATTGGGTAAATTACTTCACTTTTCTGTGCCTCATTTTTCTGGGCCGTCTATAAAAGAAGAATGATAATACTTAACCATTAGGATCTTTTGCTGGAATGGTTTGTGAAGGCATTACAATGCCTGGTAGATATTAAGTGCAATATACATTTACCTCTTGTTGTTGCTATTATTATTATTACTTTAAAAGTGTCCGTTTATTGACCCATAGACACTGAAAAGCAAGAACAATCCATACGATTATGCTATGGGGCAATGGTATATCCTAATCGGTGATTTTAGTCCTATTTCAGTTTACAAGTACAAAATAGCGTCAGGGCAACATTTCAGCTACTAGATAATTTGGAAAAGTCCCTACAACAGGCAACCATTAATGTATTTGATATCATTTTAGGTTAGTTTTGCCTGTTTTAGAGCTTCATATAAATAGAAGCATACAGTATATATTTTTGTTATTTGTTTTTGGTGGGCGTTTTGGGGGTTTTTTGTTTTATTTGACACAGGGTCTCACTCTGTCTCCCAGGCTGGAGTGCAGTGGCATGATCACAGCTCACCATAGTCTTAAACTCCTGGGTTCATGTGATCCTCCTACCTCAGTCTCCTGAGTAGTAGTTAGAACTACAGGCAGATGCCACCATGCCCAGCTAATTTTTTTTTTTTTTTTAGAGATGGGGTCTCACTATGTTGCCCAGGCTGGTATTAAACTCCTGGGCTCAAGTGATCCTCCCACCTCAGCTTCTCAAATTTTTGGCATTACAGATATGAGCCACTCTGCCCAGTCATAGATATTCTTATGTGCCTAGCATCTTTTGCTCAACATGTTTTTGAGATTTGTCTATAGTGTTATATTTTGTTCACTTTTATTATGATGTAATATTCCACTGTTAGAATACACCATGACTTGTTCATCTGTTCACTTGGTCCATTTTTTTTTTGCTGTATAAATAAAACTGCTATGAACACTTATAAACAAGTTTTTATTTTGTGTATTTCAAAAACAAAGAGAATAATTTCATTTCACTTAGAGATGATGATTAACTAAGATACTTTTTATAAAGAAGAACAGAAAAGAGAATGTGGTTCTATCAGATAGTAAAATATATTATAAAGATAGAGTAATTAAGCCAGTTTAGCATTGCTTCAGGGACAGAAATTAAACCAAAGAAGTAGAATAAAGACCCACACATATATAGGTACTGAAAATGAGAATGAAATAACACTGCAGAGGGGTAAGGAAAAGGTGAACTTTTCAATCAATTTTGCTATATATTCAGACAGAAAAAATTAAATTTTTCTGCATAGAAGTCACAAAAATTAAAGGGAGATGGTTTATAAACCTAAATATAAAAGGTGATAATATGAGGGATCTTCAAAAAGTTCATGGAAGATGCATGTTATGAAAAAACTATGCATGGATTTCAAAATGTTTTGCACCAAAATAAACTCATACTAATTTGTTAGACCATATCTTAATAGGATCTAGTTTGAGGTATTAAGGATAAAACATCAGTTTGAAAAAAAGTCCCCATCAGAACAACAGGAGTTCTCCTAAAATTGAAGCAAGAAAAGATACCAAATTTATGGAATTTATGGTGAAGCTAGGTGGCACAATGGTGAAATCACTGATATTTTACAAAAAGCTTAAGGAGACAGTGTCCACAAAGAAATCACCAATTTGCAAATGGATAACTCATTTTTAGAAGGGACAAGATGATTCTGAAGATAAAGCTCCAGTTTATCATCACAGTTTACACTCACAAATTGATGCATTTGTGAGTGTAAACCAAAAATTCTAAGCTCCCCCATCCAATTGCATGGACCCCTTCTCTCAGCCAAGGGCATTCTAAGGTAAACCTGAAACAGTAGTTCAGGTTATGATGGGAATGGGTGGTCAGACATGCCTCATTATACCTTTCTCCCATTAAAATTCAGGCACAGCTGACCAGCATTAACATTAAAATGAGACCGTAAGACTGATAGAACAGTCTTTTTATAGCAAGAAGATACCAACGTGACAGATAGCAAGGGCCATTAGAAACCAAAGTATTTTACCCCAAAATATGTTTCTTTACCATATCTTGAAATAGCCCTGCAAAGTTGTCTCTTGTGGGGAAAATCTACATTTTGTAGAGAATCCCCTTCCCTTTTCAGGCATTTTTCCTGATCCAGGAGAGAATCAACTGGGAGTCTGGCACTTTTAAGTCTGAAAAGAAACATTTGCAATCTGTTCTCTCTAAAGCCTATTGCCTGGAGACTTCATCTGCATAATGGAAACCTTGGTCATCACAACCCCTTATCTTAGCCCAGACATTCCTTTCTATTGATTCTAAGTCTTTAGACAGTAATTCAACTCTTTCACCCAATTGGCAGTCAGAAAATCGTTGAATTCACCTATGACCTGGAAGCACCTGCTTTGAGTTGTCTCACCTTTTCAGACCAAACCAATGTACATCTTACATGTATTGATTGATGTCTTATGTCTCCCTAAAGTATGTAAATCTAAGCTATAGCCTGACCATCTCAGGCGCATGTTCCCAGGACTCCTTGGGACTGTGCCCCAGGCTATTAGTCACTCATATTTGCTGCAGAATAAAACTCTTCATATATTTTACAGAGTTTTACTCTTTTCGTTGACATGAGAAAAAAAAAATTGTGTTCATCCCCTAATTGGAAAGGACCAACAATTGAGAACAGAGACAATAGCCAACATCATAGACATTGCGATTGGTTTGGCTTACACAATCTGACTGTAAAATTAAAGTTGAGAAAACTTTCCACTCAGTGAGAGCCAAAACCATTGCACCCAGATTAACTGCCAACAATAGTAAAGCTTTCAATGAAAATGTTAAACAAGTGGGATCAAGATCCCGAAGCATTTCTTTGAAGAACTGTAACAGGAGATGAAACATGGCTTTCCCAGTATGCTCCTGAAGACAAAGCACAATCGAAGCAATGGCTACCAAGAGGTAGACATGCTCCAGTCAAAGCAAAAGCAGCCCAGTCAAAAGCAAAGGTCATGGCAACAAATTTTGGGGATGCTCAAGGCATTTTGCTTGTTGACTTTCTAGAGGGCCAAAGAATTGTAATATCTACTTATTATGAGAATGTTTTGAGAAACTTAGCCAAAGCTTTAGCAGAAAGATGCCCTGAAATTGGGAAGAGTTTCTACAGTCCTGATTTGTCTCCTTCTGACTTCTCTTTGTTTCCTAATCTTAAAAAAATCTTTAAGGGACATTCATTTTTCTTTAGGTAATAATGTTAAAAAAGACTGCATTAACATTGTTAAATTCCCAAGACCCTCAGTTCTTTAGGAATGCACTAAATAAAGGTCAGGATGATTGATGACAAAAGTGCCTAGAACTTGATGGCGCTTAATTTGAGAAATAAAGTTTATATTTTTTATTTTTTCCTTTTAATTCCATTTTTCCATGAACTTTTTGAAGATCCCTTGCATAAAGCATTTAAAAGATAATAAAGGAGAATGTAATCATGACCTTGGATTGAGGCAGGGTTTTCTAAATAATACACATAAAGAGCTAGCCACAGAGGAAATGACTGATAAATTGGAATATATTAAATCAAGATCTTCTGTTTATTAAAAAAAAATTAAAATGATTGAAATACAAGACACAGAATGAGAAAAGATATTTGCAAAATATAGAAATGAAAAAAGACTATTATCTAAAATGTATAAGAATTCTTGCAAATCAGTGCAAAAAAGCACAAACCTAATAAAAAAAATTAGCAGAAGCTTAAATAAGCACTTTTACAAATGAAAAACAAAAAACAGCCAATAAACATTTTTAACTTTTAAGTTCAGGGGTACATGTGCAGGTTTGTTACATAGGTAAACTTATAGGAGTTTGCTGTAAAGATTATTTCATCACCCAGGTATTAAGCCTAATATCCATTAGTATTTCTCCAAATCCTCTCCTTCATCCCACCCTTCACCCTCTAGTAGGCCTCAATGTGTGTTGTTCCCCACTATATGTCCTATACTCTCATGATTTAGCTCCCAGTTATGAGTGAGAACAGGCAGCATTTGATTTTTTGTTCCCATATTAGTTTACTAAGGTTAGGCATCCAACTCCATCCATGTCCCTGCAAAGGACATGATCTCACCTTTTTTTATGGCTGGATAGTATTCCATGGTGTATTTGTATCATGTTTTCTTCATCCAGTCTATCACTGATGGGCATTTAGGTTGATTCCATGTCTTTGCTATTGTGAATAGTGCTGCAATTAACATACACATGAATGTTTTTTATAATAGAACAATTTATATTTCTGTAGCTATATACCCAGTAATGGGATTACTGGGTCAAATGGTATTTCTGTCTTTAGGTATCTGAGGAATCACCACACTGTCTCCCACAATGGTTGAACTAATTTACACTCCCAACAACAGTGTATTAATGTTCCTTTTTCTTCACAACCTTGACTGTGATAGCCACAGAGGACAGACAAATTTCTAGGCAGACAGGATGGGTCCTTGGTGAAACTCGACCTTCAAGCCAAAGACAGTCTAAAGCCTGAAAACTGAGCTACTAATTCAGGATAGAATCCACAGATCTGAAGATGGCCGAATAGGAACAGCTCCAGTCTCCAACTCCCAGCGCGAG
>NW_012103855.1:0-1359 GCF_000951045.1 Mandrillus leucophaeus
ATCTTCCTCCATCCCTTTATTTTGAGCCTATGTGTATCTCTGCATGTGAGATGGGTCTCCTGAATACAGCAGACTAATGGGTCTTGACTCATTATCCAATTTGCCAGTCTATGTCTTTTAATTGGACCGTTTAGTCCATTTACATTGAAGGTTGATATTGTTATGTGTGAACTTGATCCTGTCATTGTGATATTAGCTAGTTATTTTGCTTGTTAGCTGGTGCATTTTCTTCCTAGCATCGATGGTCTTTACCTTTTGGCATGTTTTTGCAATGGCCGGTACTGGTTGTTCCTTTCCATGTTTAGTGCTTCCTTCAGGATCTCTTGTAGGGCAGGCCTGATGGTGACAAAATCTCTCAGGATTGGTTTGTCTGTAAAGGATTTTATTTCTCCTTCACCTTTGAAGCTTAGTTTGGCTGGATATGAAATTCTGGGTTGAAAATTCTTTTCTTTAAGAATGTAGTATATTGGCCCCCAGTCTCTTCTGGCTTGTAGAGTTTCTGCTGAGAGATCTGCTGTTAGTCTGATGGGCTTCCCTTTGTGGATAACCTGACCTTTCTCTCTGGCTGCCCTTAACATTTTTTCCTTCATTTCAACTTTGGTGAATCTGACAATTATGTGTCTTGGAGTTGCTCTTCTTGAGGAGTATCTTTGCGGAGTTCTCTGTATTTCCTGAATTTGAATATTGGCCTGCCTTACTAGATTGGGGAAGTTCTCCTGGATGATATCCTGAAGAGTGTTTTCCAACTTGGTTCCATTTTCCCTGTCACTTTCAGGCATACCAATCAGACATAGATTTGGTCTTTTCACATAATCCCATATTTCTTGGAGGCTTTGTTCATTTCTTTTTCCTTTTTTTTCCTCTAGACTTCTCTTCTCACTTCATTTCATTCATTTGATCTTCAATCATTGATCGTCTTTCTTCCAGTTGATCCAGTTGGTTACTGAAGCTTGTGCATTTGTCACGTATTTCTCGTGTCATTGTTTTTATCTCTGTCAGCTCGTTTATGGCCATCTCTGCATTGCTTATTCTAGTTTTCCATTCTTCCATTCTTTTTTCAAGATTTTTAGTTTCTTTGCGCTGGGTATGTAGTTCCTCCTTTAGCTCTGAGAAGTTTGGTCAACTGAAGCCTTCTTCTTTCAATTCGTCAAAGTCATTCTCCGTCCAGCTTTGATCCGTTGCTGGTGATGAGCTGCCTTCCTTTGGAGGAGGAGATGCTGATTTTTTTAAATTTTTTTAATTTCCAGCTTTTCTGCCCTGCTTATTCCCCATCTTTGTGGTTTTATCTGCCTTTGGTCTTTGATGATGGTGACATACTGATGGGGTTTTGGTGTGGGTGTCCTTTCTGTTTGTTAGTTT
>NW_012103855.1:1514-6468 GCF_000951045.1 Mandrillus leucophaeus
CCCTCAGCTGTAGATCTGTTGGAGATTGCTTGAGGTCCACTCCAGACCCTGTTTGCCTGGGTATCAGCAGCGGAGGCTGCAGAAGATAGAATATTGTTGTACAGTGAGTGCTACTGTCTGATTCTTGCTCTGGAAGCTTCGTCTCAGGGGTGTATCCCACCATGTAAGGTGTGAGGTGTTGGTCTGCACCTAGTGGGGGATATCCCCCAATTAGGCTACTCAGGGGTCAGGGACCCACTTGAGCAGGCAGACTGTCCGTTCTCAGATCTCAACCTGCATGCTGGGAGATCCACTGCTCTCTTCAAAGCTGTCAGACAGGGTCATTAACATCTGCAGAGGTTTTTGCTGCTTTTTTTTTTTTTTCCTATGCCCTGTCCCCAGAGGTGGAGTCTACAGTGACAGGCAGGCCTCCTTGAGCTGCGGTGGGCTCCACCCAGTTCGAGCTTCCAGGAGGCTTTGTTTACCTACTTAAGTCTCAGCAATGGCAGGTGCCCCTCCCCCAGCCTCGCTGCTGCCTTGCAGTTAGATCTCAGACTGCTATGCTAGCAATGAGGGTAGCTCCGAGGGCATGGGATCCTCCCAACCAGGTGCGGGATATAATCTCCTGGTGTGCTGTTTGCTAAGACCCTTGGTAAAGCATAGTATTGGGGTAAGAGTTACTCGATTATCCAGGTGTTGTGTGTCTCAGTTCCCCTGGCTAGGAAAAGGGATTCCCTTCCCCCTTGCGCTTCCAAGGTGAGGCGATGCCTCGCCCTGCTTCAGCTCTAGCTGGTCGGGCTGCACCAACTGACCAGCACCAATTGTCTGGCACTCCCCAGTGAGATGAACCCGGTACCTCAGTTGAAAATGCAGAAATCACCCATCTTCTGTGTCGCTGGTGCTGGGAGCTGGAGGCTGGAGCTGTTCCTGTTCGGCCATCTTGCTCGCACCCCTATAGTACTTTATCAACCAGCCACTGGGAAGGACATTGAAATCCCCACACTCATTTTTACTGCCATTTTTTTCCAACATAATTTACAAAAAATAGAAGGAATGCGTATTAGCTAATTGTGCCACATGGTCCTATTTTCTCAGCAATACTTATTTTTATTAAAGCAACTGATAGAAAATGAGACAAATTTTCATCAAAAAGATTGCTAATGTAAAACTGAGAGTACCAGGCAGCCTGGAATAAAATAAAGAAACACAATTGTAATATTGCTATTTTGGGAGTTTTACATTAAACTCCTACATAATAATCAAAGATGGAAATGTGATCATAAATTTTAACTAGAATTTAGGAATGTGGCAGCCATTCTGGGGCACATTTACAGGAAAATCATAGACTCAAATGGAATTTGCTGAGGACTATATATCAATTTGCCATCAGAGTAGACAGTAGTAGAAACCCTGGACTCTTCCCATTAATCATTGTAGATGTGGCATCTCAAACAGAAGAGAGTTATGACTGTTATAAATCATGCACTAAGAGTTGTTTTTTACTTTAGATAGAGAAAACAATTAAAAGAGTTTGGGATAGCAGATGTATTGTTTCTAGTTCTTCTTCTTTTTCCTTTTAGTTTTAAAAATTAATTGTCCGTGTCAGAATCCTGTACTTTAAATATTTAGACAAGGCAAGTTTTAAAAAGAAGATATGTAGGGCACATACTTCTCATCCACTGCTGACAGGCATCAGGAATGGGTAAATTTGGATAGGAGATGCTTATCCATTCTATGTCACTGCAGATATGAAATTTTGTTTTGTTGTTGTTTTGATTTAGCAAGAAATATCTTTCTTACATTTTTCCAATTATGAGAACGGAACTGTTGTAATTAGTTAAGTCTGAAACTATGATTTAGGAAAGAAAAAAAAAGTGCAGGATGATCTATTGCACAGAGAGCCACCCAGAGCCCATCTGTTGGACAGAATAAGGAACCCCTGTGGGTGTAATTGGGGCAGGAAGAAGGGGCAGGATATGGTAGAAAGTGCTTGAGTTTTGAAGCCCAACTTGTTTTTTCTACCTTTTTCCTTTGTGTTCTTGAGCAAGATACTTAACTTCAGTAATCTATGATCTATACCTTGGGAATAATAATCACTATCTAGCAATGGTGTTTTAGAGATTAAAATATTATAATAACCTTAGTAAAGTATCTGGCTCATACTCAGTAGAAATATCTGCTTTATACCCAGCAAATATTCCTTTTCAAATAGATGTAGGCCACTATGTTATAAATAATAAGCAATACTATAAGCATTTGAATGTTTCTGCATAATGACCTATTTGCTGTCTTTTGTTAAATTTTCTTAGTTGGGAGAGTGAAACTCCTGACTAGCTTTGGACTGGATATAGCATAGGGGTGCCTACCTATGTGGAATGGTTTGAAGAGTCCTTGACAGGGCCAGTGACCTTACTGTCCTTCATAGAGCCAAAAATTGCAGCAGTTACAGATTCATTCCTCTGAGTTTTGAACGAACTTCCAAAATGCCAGATCTTCTATTATAATACAAGTATTCTTGGTAGTTGAGAATGGAGGAGAGTTAAGAGAGTGAGGTGAAAGAGGTTAAGCTACAGGTTGCAAAGTCATTCCTTGCTCCTCTTGGGAAAACTGGACAGTCAGGTGACACATTCTTCCCTGGCTACAATTGACTGCAAGGGGCAGCTGCCCAGTTTTGATGGGATGCCCACTCGTGATAGGATACTGGTCCCTTTCACCTTACTCTTGGCATTCTTTAGACATTTTCACTGTTTTCCTGGCTCTTGCAACACCTGAAAACTTATTTACCCACAATTTACTAGGGAAGAGAACTGACTGATGTCAGCCAAGGTTAGTTGAAAGCGGGTAGTCTGTATATCAGAAGGCTCTATTGTTCTTTCATTATATGGGGTGGGGCAGGTGGCTGCATCTTTGAACTCTAGTTTCCTCCTCTGTGAGAAGATGGCTTAGAGGTTCCACAGTCTCTCTACTTTCTCTCATTCTCTGGTTCTTGATGGTGGTCTGAGTTCTACCTGAAGAGAGCCCAGGATTAGAGAGAGGAAGAATGTTACAGGCAAACTGGTCTCTTTCAAACATGGCCCAATCCCTCTTGGTGGTATCTGCTTCAGGGAAGTTAAGCATTTGTCCAGAAATTATGCTGTCTTGTTATGGAGCCCTTATTCCCTCCTCTATAAAACAACTTTCCTGTTGTTAATTCTTCTGGAACTATGTTATATACTATGCTGACCACAGGGTACATGTGGCTTTCCACATTAATGAAAATAAAATAAAACAAAAAATCCTGTTCCTGGGTCACACAATCTCACATTTCCAGGGCTCAATAGCCACATGTGTCTAGTAGCTACTTGGCAAAGGAGGCACAGAAAGAACATGTCCATCATTACAGAAATTCTACTCTCATGGAGAGTGCTGCTCTAGAACCTTTAGGCCACTGAAGTTGTATTCAGTGACCTGACACCAGAGAATTTTTATAGTCACTTGAGCAGAGGTAATGCAATCCCTGGGGAAGACTTCCAGTTTCAATTACACTCAGGTTAATAAGCCCATTGTTCCAACCAAAATAATAGTTGCTCAACATTCCATTCTGATGATTTTTTTTATCCAAGCAGTCAACATAGTTTTATTAAACACCACGTACTCATTAGGTACTAGTTAAATAAGGAATGAATGTGGCTCTGTCTCCAGATAAATGGAGAGAGACACAAAAAAAATTGGATGACTGGAGCTGTTGGGTGCACAAAGTAACTTGGTTAGGCTGTAGGATCAGAAAATCTCTCTAGATATTTTTTCTGGAACTTCCTTTTTTCTAGATCTTCCTTTCTTTGGAGAATCGCTCAGTTTTACCAAAGTGGCCAATTTACACTAAAATGCTTGTCATTTATATAAAATATTGGCATTTGTTGCAATATTGCAAACCAAAGAGTCATTGAGTTCCAAACTAAACAAAAGTTTTATAAAACAGTTTGTCCTGTCCAACCTTTAAAAGAGAAGGCATTTACTATATGCCAAGCATTGTGCTGCCTGCTTCACATGCGTTTTCTAATGAGGGTTTCACAATACATTCTTGACAAAGCTCAGCTGTGCACCTACCTGCTGAAGAGACAGCATCAGGGAGGAGGGAAAGCAGAGGTTTTGGAGGACAGCAGACAGGCTTAAATTTCAGCTGCATTACTTACTAAACTTCAAGACTTTGGGCATTTACTTAACTTCTATTAGCTCTAGTTTCCCTGTCTGTAAAATGAGGGACATGATATCTGCTTCATGTGGTTGTTGTGACGATTAAGTCAGACAAGCCAAAGGAAGTGGTGCAAGTCTTGGTGCAAGACCTGGCACACAGAACATGAATACAGGGGAGGAAGTCATCTTTTCGGTCCCTATGGCGTTGTACCTTGTACATATTAGACACTCAGCAAGTATTTGTTGAATAGATAGGTGGATGCAAGGATGGAAGTCACATCTGCAAAACGTTCTTCCTCTGCAGAACATTTTCTGGGAGTGTAGGTGGTCGCCTAAGTACAATGATCTGGGGAGGCTAAAAGTCTCTTATTCAACCCCAAACATCATCCTACTGGCCCTGGCTGCTGTTTTGAAATTTAAGTATTTTTCATTCTATTCAGTCATATGTCCCTGTTAAAAGCAAATGTTACTTTAGAGAAGGAACACACTAAGCTATTGTGTGCCATGGTGTTGGTCCAGCTGCCAAACCTCCTAAGACAGCACCGTGGAGTGGAAACACCTCTGATCTGGGAGCCGGATAGTCTGGCCTCCAGACCTGGCTCTGTTAGCATCTGGCCTTTCCTGGGCCTTGACCTCAGATTTTCTATTAATTAAGTGGAGGATTAGACTAGATCTTCTGTAAATGGTTTGGTTTGTGGTTTTATAAGTGGGTTACCAGGCAAGTGAGTTTTCATGTTGAGGCATGGGGCAATGCCTGGGTTGGATGGCTTTGGAGCATGGCAATGTGGGGATTATAGCCCGG
>NW_012103856.1:0-1397 GCF_000951045.1 Mandrillus leucophaeus
ACCAACATGTAGAAATCCCGTCTCTACTAAAAATACATAATTAGCCAGGCGTGGAGGTGCATGCTTGTAATCTCAGCTACTCGGGAGTCTGAGGCACGATAACCGCTTGAACCCGGGAGGTGGAGGTTGCCGTGAGCCGAGGTCGTGCCACTGCCCTCCAGCCTGGGCAACAAGAGCGAAACTCCGTCTCAAAAACAAAACAAAACAAAACAAAACAAAAAATTCACCGTGTACCCAGCAATGTTTCAAATATTATATATATGTACTATATATATGTACACAATATTGTATATATTTTATATACATGTATGCATATATGTAAATTCCCTTTGTCAATAGAAACACGTAAATGAACGTATTATTTAATCAACTAGATAAGAAGTCTGTATGCTATTATAGAAAAGGTCATCAACATAAACAGTTTTTAAAAACTAAAAATAAACTGTTTGATACATCATGTGTATAGACACTCTGATTTAAAAATTACTATATTTATCATTGTAGTCTCTGTAGTCATAATCATTTGATGTAATAATAATTTTTGGAATATATTTGCCAGGAATTCAGATTTTCTTTGGTGTGAAAAGTATATATAAAAGATAAAATAACCTTATTTTTTTCAGTACCTGAAAAAGTTTTTGCAGGCATGAATGTTATTTGTTGTAATATTGGCTCTATTCTTAATATCTGTGATAGAAAAATAGGGAGGAATATGAAGTACTATTTTCTAAGAACTCAACAGTATCTTCTATTATTTGTTCTTCATCATAGTTGCTAATATGAACTCCTTTATTTCCATCAAGGAAACATTATTTTGAATAAATACTTTTTAAGGTAATGTTAATTTATAATAACATGAAAGTGAAAATAAGGTGTGACAGAAACCATTAAGGATTCTTCCAGGAGAGTAAAGAAACCGTAGAAATTAACACAGTTCTATTTTTAAATTAAAATGCATTCAATTTAGAAAAAAATAGAAAAATAACTTTCTTTCAGTAGCAAGTTTTTTTGGAGTAAATTTTTCCAATTTAGAATTTTCTTTTGTTATGATAGAAAGTAGAGCAAAATGCCAAGGGTGATAAAATGTATAAGCCTTAGATAAAAATCACTGCTTTACTATTTAACCTTTTCTCCTCTCTCCAAGGTGATGTACAACAGTTTTCCTTAAGACATTTTAGGTAAAAATAACATTTATGCATGCAAGAAATATCTGTTTACTCTGATTTTTCCAAATTGACAGATAGCATTGTATGTTTTTATTGTGTGGAACAAGATCCATTATTCAGTATAAATATACATTTGGAAATGTTTAAATCTAGCTAATTTACAAATGCAGTACCTAAAAGATTTTACTGTTTTTAAGATCAATAACACAATTTATTATTTCCATGTAATAA
>NW_012103856.1:1447-1796 GCF_000951045.1 Mandrillus leucophaeus
AGAAGTTTTGCAAAAATTCCAGGAAGGATATCACAAATGTGATAATACACATAACTTTTCAGGTATGTTGAGTATTAATCAAATAAACAGTTTAGAATATGGGAAATGGGATGCATATATATTTTTTCAGAAATTTGTTCAGCAACTGCATGAATAAAACAAAGGATAAAGGGTGACTACAACGTTATTAATTGGTTGATGTAAAGAGATTCAAATAGTGACAGCAATAGAAACGCACTTCCAGAAAAGTTTTAGAACACTTCTTGTTAAATTGTCTCATAGGTATTTTAAGAATTATATTGCTGCATGAAATATAAATGTTTTCTCCATGTGTGATCTACTTAGTAAT
>NW_012103856.1:4086-5023 GCF_000951045.1 Mandrillus leucophaeus
GGTAACACCTGAAAATGAACTTAAGAAAAGTTTTGTGGTACCTATGTAAAAAAGCAACTTAGAAAGTATTCATAAGAAACATAAATATACAAGGCTGAGGCAGGAGAATTGCTTGAACCCAGGAGGCGGAAGTTGCAGTCAACCAAAGTCGCAACACTGCACTGCAGCCTGGGCAACAGAGCGAGACTCCGTCTCAAAAAAAAAGAAAGAAATAGACATATTTTATGGTTAAGAATATTTTTAATTAGGGGATGCCAGATATTCTACTCATTAGTGAATATATTAGAAAAAGTAGAGTTAGACGCATAACACATTGCTAAGTAATTAATAACAACAGTGTAAAAGAAAGTGAATATAACCTTAGAAATATAAAAATAAATTAATTAATACCTAGTATAGAATAGGCACCACTAATGTAGTTCTGATCTGCTAATCAGATAGAGGTAAGAAAGAATTAGGCACAATCACTGCCCCTTCATAAAATACACTATCATTCAAGAACTATTCTGGTTTCTATGTTGTTTCTTGGTTAAATTCTAGCACTGACTTTTTTCTTTTCTTTTCTTTTTTTTAACATAAGCTTGTGTTGTGTTTTGGACTTTCTGGACTGTCTGTGTTCAATTTTGTATTAGACATTTCTGCTAAATGAGGTTTTACATTATTTTTTGAATTCTGGAAACATTAAATAACAAGAATAAATCTATCCCATGGTTTGGGAAAACTACCTAGAAACACTCTACAATTTATTTTATAACTTAGCCAGTATTTATAATTTCTTGTCAGTGAATTTTAGTACTCACTTTCTAATAAAACATCTATTTAATTTAGTTTTTCAATACACAATTCTGGACTTCTTCAGATTATGGTGTTAAACATTGCACGAGATCTTTTTTCTCATTCTGATCTTATGAAAACATTTGATAAGCTACAAAATAAT
>NW_012103857.1:0-348 GCF_000951045.1 Mandrillus leucophaeus
GGATATTTCCTTTGGCCCTATAGTCTTCAAAGGGATCCGAAATATCTGTTCTAAGATTCCACTGAAATAAGGCTAACAGAGGTCCACGAAATACAGATGTAACTCTGTGCAATGAATTAACAGAACACTAAGCAATTTTTAAGAAAGCTTCTTTCCAGATTTCATCTGAGGATATTTCCTTTTTCACCGTAGCCCTCTACGGGCTTCCAAATATCACTTTGCAAATTCCATAATAACTGCCTCAGCGAAAGGGTTCTTGGGGTCAAAGCTGTAACTCTGTGAGATGATTTCACAGAACACAAAGAAGTTTCTCAGAAAGCTTCTTTCTCTTTGTTATCGGAGGATATT
>NW_012103857.1:398-602 GCF_000951045.1 Mandrillus leucophaeus
CCCTAGAGTCTTCAAGGGGATCCGAAATATCTGTTCTCACATTCCACAAAAATAAGGCAAGCAAAGAGATCCACGAAATATAGACGTAATTCTGTTAGATGAATTAACAGAACACTAAGCAGTTTCTGAGAACGCTTCTTTCCAGATTTCATCTGAGGATATTTCCTTTTTCACCAAAGTCCTCTATGGGCTTCCAAATATCAC
>NW_012103857.1:652-1174 GCF_000951045.1 Mandrillus leucophaeus
TTGCCAATTCCACAAGAACTGTCTTAGCAAAAGGCTTCTTGAGGGGAAAGCTGTATCTCTGTGAGATGATTTCACAGAACACGAAGAAATTTCTCAGAAAGCTTCTTTCTCTTTGTTATCGGCGGATATTTCCTTCGGCCCTGTAGTCTTCAAAGGGATACGAAATATCTCTTCTCAGATTCCACAGAAATAAGTCCAGGAAAGAGATCCACTAAATACAGATGTAACTCTGTTAGATGAATTAACAGAACACTAACAAGTTTCTCAGAGAGCTTCTTCCAGATTTCATCTGAGGATATTTCCTTTTTCACCATAGCCCTCTATGTCCTTCCAAATATCACTTTGCCAATTTCACAAGAACTGTCTTAGCGAAAGCCTTCTTGAGGGGAAAGCTGTGACTCGGTGAGATGATTTCACAGAACACAAAGAAATTTCTCAGAAAGCTTCTTTCTCTTTGTTATCGGCGGATATTTCCTTTGGACCTGTAGTCTTCAAAGGGATCCGAAATATCTGTTCTCAGAT
>NW_012103858.1:0-1616 GCF_000951045.1 Mandrillus leucophaeus
TATACACACACACATACACACACACACACATAGACAGATAGACGTGCAGAAATATACACATCTGTATATGGAATATGGTATACGAGGTGTTTTTTATATATATATATATGAAATGAGGTATGTGAGTTGTACATACATATCCATATATATGTGATGTGTGTGTATATATATATATCTCCTCACATATATGAGAGAGAGAGATATATCCATACACAGAGAGAGAGAGTCTAATGACTTCATGCCAAAGCATATCCCCTCAATCATTGTTATAGGTCCCAGTTTCTGTGAATTTTCAATATAATCACTACTTGGACAGCAGCTCTGAGGATAATGTTAACTGTCTCTCATTGTATTAGTCCATTAGATCGCTGCTGATAAAGACATACCAAGACTGGGCAATTAACGAAAGAGGTTTAATGGACTCGCAGTTGCACGTGACTGCGGAGGCCTCACAATCATGGCGGGGGGTGAAAGGCACATCTCACATGGCAGCAGACATGAGAAGAGTGAGAGCCAAGTGAAGGAGGTTTCCCCTTATAAAACCATCAGATCTTGTGAGACTTATTCACTACCACAAGAACAGTGTGGGGGATACTGCCACCATGATTCAATTATCTCCCACTGGCTCTCCCCTACAACACAAGGGAATTATGGGAGCTATAATTCAATATGAGATTTGGGTGGGAACACAGCCAAATCATATCACTCATCATCTTTCTTATTTTCCAACACATTATGGGAAAAACTCATTTCTTTTATGAGAAGTCTCTTATTTTACTCCCTATTTAATCTTTTAGGTTTCTTATTTATAAAATATTAATAATACAAATTCCTACAAAAAGAAATAAATTTCATGGATTTTTTAAAATGTTATCCAGAAGTGCATTTCCTTGCTCTAAGTATGTATGGTTTGGGGTAGGATTACTCTACCTTCCATTTTCTTTAAAACACCTATCTCAGATGCACTGATGATTTGTTTTCAATAAAAGCCTTCAATCCTGTGCTGACTTTACCTCACCTTTTTTTTACTTTTAAAAATTTTGCAGAAAGAGGGAGGGATATGAATAACCAATAAAATGCTGTGTTTTATGCTTCAATGGTGAGGATTCAAGGGAAATTTGGGAAGGACGGAGGATTTCATGATTTGAAATAATAAATTACCCCAGAACACTGAAGTATAGAGAAGAGGGAATTTGGGAGGCTTTCAAATACCATCCATTGACATGAGCACAGAGAGGTCAATGATATTAAATACAAAATGTGAGAAAGTAAATAAATTTAACAGGAAAAAAATGTTTTTTAAAAACTGACTAAATGAAATTGAAGGGCTGGATGTGGTGGCTCACACCTGTCATCTCAGCACATGGGAGGCCAAGGCAGGAGGATCACTTGAGTTCAGGAGTTTAAGACAAGCCTGGGCTCGTTATGGTACTACAGTTGCTCATTTATAAACCATAGCAAAACCCCATCTCTACCAACAATAATAGTAATAATAATAAATATAGCTGGGCATGGTGGCGCAAACCTGTGGTCCCAACTGGGAGGCTGAGGTGGGAGGATTGCTTTAGCCTAGGAGGCAAAGTTTGCAGTGAGTGGTGATAGTACCTCTCAAAAAA
>NW_012103858.1:4095-5583 GCF_000951045.1 Mandrillus leucophaeus
AGTTCAAGACCAGCCAGAGCAACATGGAAAAACTCTGTCTCCACAAAGATTACTAAAACTAACCAGATGTGTGTGGTGGTACGTGCCTGTAGTCCCAGCTACCTGGGAGACTGAGGTAGGAGGATCACCTGAGTCTATGAGGTCAAGGGTGCAGGGAGCTGTGATTGCACCACTGCACTACAGCCTGGGCAACAGAGTGAGATTCTGTCAAAAATAATAATTATAAGAAAAAAAATTGAAAAAAAAATAAACTGAGGATATATAATGAGCAACTATTAAGATGATACTAGAATTGTATATATTTTCAAAAGAGAGTCAATTACAGTAGTTATGGGGTTTTTTGGATTTAGAAAAGAGAAACTTTTAGGCAAACTATAATTGCTCAAAAGATTTGAAAAACTAGCATAATCAAAAAGCAGGTTTACATATTTCCTGTTGCTCATAATTTAAATAAAAGGCTGAAAATTTTATATTATTAAGTAGAAAAATTTAACTCATTATTAGGAAAACATTGTTAAATAAGTAATAATTTTAAAAATTGAATAGAGTAATTGAAAAAATACGAATATTCTACTGTTACAGATTCTCAACCAGAAAACACATAATATTATAAAAACCACTTGGTTAAAAAAATAGACAACAAACTCATATTCTGCAGAGGAGGTACAAAATGACTTCAATATTGACTCTTAACTTCAATGACCTATATCTTCATTGATACTTTGCTACTTAATATTCACTGTGTCAGTAAGTCCTCTTAACTGTATCTGTATAATGCTTCATATTTTCACTTTCTTTTGCCAAAGTATAATTGCAAAAAAAGTTAAAACATGACTACTTTACAGAATGAATATATTTCAAAGATTTATCTAAATTATTGAGGATACCAGTTGAATGAAATAGTTTAAAGAAGAATTAGGAAAAATGTGTTTTATATATGCTACCAAAAAGGACATACTAAAATAAGTTTGCAAAATTAGAGGCAAAATTAGTTAATGCCCTACAAAGCAATACACTCTAACTTTGGAGCTAAGTTTTTATGGAACGCGGATCATTTGCATCGCGATTAGTCAAGAATCTACAAGTTATCCTTTAACTTCACAGAGTCTGTGTTCTAATCAATGGACAATAACAAGTCAAATGACAGTACCATAATTAAATAATTATTGGGTAGGCCTGTATGACAAAGTTCTAGAATTATGTTGAAAGCACATGGGAAATCTTTTGTGTCATTTTTACAGGTTTTGGATGTCTTTTTTTTTTTCTTTAGCACTTTTAGTTCCCATCATTATTTTTTTTTTTTGTATATTATCTGATCATGCCATGTATAATGGCACAGTTTTCAAAATGACTTAATGACTCCTGGTTTTCATTTCACTAATTAATTTTGAATATTACCATCCTATTAAACTTTCTTGCCTACAAGACATTGTTCTTTTGCCATCCTCTAACAAAAGATAATATTCACCTTTTAAGGGATTTTTTTTT
>NW_012103858.1:6553-7644 GCF_000951045.1 Mandrillus leucophaeus
CACCCTCCTGGAAAATTGATGCTTAATTTGAGGAGCCAAGATTTATTAGAAAATAAGAAATGAGGCCGGGCGCGGTGGCTCACGCCTGTAATCCCAGCACTCTGGGAGGCCGAGGCGGGTGGATCACGAGGTCAGGAGATCGAGACCATCTTGGCTAACACAGTGAAACCTGTCTCTACTAAAAAATATAAAAAATTAGCCGGGCATGGTGGCGGGCGCCTGTAGTCCCAGCTACTCGTGAGGCTGAGGCAGGAGAATGGCGGGAATCCGGGAGGCGGAGCTTGCAGTGAGCCGAGATCACGCCACTGCACTCCAGCCTGGGTGAGAGCGAGACTCCGTCCCCCCCCCAGAAAAAAAGAAAATAAGAAATAATTTCATATTATTGTTAAGTAGGATGTGGCCTCTTGGCAGACACGAGGAGAGTGAAAAATCCTTCGGACAAACCTGTAAGAACATAACTGCCTGAAGATTCATAAAACACATTCAATTTAGAATCATAAAATTTGTGTAAATCTTATAAAATGTAGACAAACAAATAAGAAACAACAATGAGCGCTGAAACAGTTAACATAATTTTCAATTTTTGAGGATTCTTTGCATATATATGTTGTGTAAAATAACTTATAAATGCATAAATGTTTTTATATCTGTAAAAGTATACTTAGGACTTTATCCAAAAGACCAGAAGTAGGTCAGATTTCATGTATGGTCATTCAGCAGTTCACAGTTCTTAAAAGAGGGAAGGTTTATTTTAACGAATCAGTTCTGCTGCCCACACATGTAAGATTCATCCTGAATTTGACTCTACCCGCAGTCTGGCCTTTCTCAGGGTTACAAATTGTATACCTCTCCATTTTTCAAATCCAAATTGACGATAACCCAAAGAATAAAGGGACATGTCCTTCTGGGTGTATTTCCTTGTGTTTTGAAAACTAATTCCTGAAACTCCACATATCACCCTATCCGTATCCCAGGGGACAGTTCTAGATTACCTGTGTATTTCTTTCCTTAAAAAAAACCTGTAAATATAATATATCGTATATACATTATATATAAAGCATACAAATAATTATAGGAATAATATATGTATA
>NW_012103859.1:0-711 GCF_000951045.1 Mandrillus leucophaeus
TGTTCTCCTAGCCTATTGTTTTGAATGGTTTATATAGGTATTTTTGCATGTAGTTAAACTTATCATCTTTTTCCATTAGGGTTTCTGTCTTTGCCACGTTAGAAGAAGTGTGGAATTTTACTCTGGAATGGCTTCTCAGAGGACTGAGTTAGTTATATGGGAGTACTTATGTGTTTAAAATTGTATAGACTATAGTGATTGAAATTGAAAGATACATCTTATTTCATTGACCTACCAGTGTCATATATGAGACAGCCTTCCAGTGTCCTGTGTTTCTGACATTGAGGGCTTCTGAGGTGACTGTCAGATATTAATCATCTTTCCTTTTTTTTTTTTTTGTGATGCCCCCTCCCCACTGTGTCCATGTGTTCTCATTTTTCAGCTCCCACTTATGAGTGAGAACATGCAGTGTTTGTTTTTCTGTTCTTGTGTTAGTGTGCTGAGAATGATGGTTTCCAGCTTCATCTAAGTCCCTGCGAAGGACATGAACTCTTCCTTTTTTATGACTGCATAGTATTCCATGGTGTATATCTGCCACATTTTCTTTATCCAATCTATCATTGATGGGCGTTTGGGTTAGTTCCAAGTCTTTGCTATTGTGAAAAGTGCCACAGTTAACATATGTGTGCATGTGTCTTTATAGTAGAATGATTTATAATCCTTTGGGTATATACCCAGTAATGGGATGGCTGGGTCAAATGGTATTTCTAG
>NW_012103859.1:949-2746 GCF_000951045.1 Mandrillus leucophaeus
TTGATGTTCATCAGGGATATGGGCCTGAAATTTTCTTTTTTTTCTGTGTGTGTCTCTGCCAGGTTTTGGTATCAGGATGATGCTGGCCTCATAAAATGAGTTAGGGAGGATTCCCTCTTTTTCTCTTGTTTGGAATAGTTTCAGAAGGTATGGTACCAGCTCCTCTTTGTACCTCTGGTAGATTTTGGCTGTGAATCTGTCTGGTCCTGAGCTTTTTTTTGGTTGATAGGCTATTAATTACTGCCTCAATTTCAGAACTTGTTATCGGTCTATTCAGGGAATCAACTTCTTCCTGGTTTAGTCTTGGGAGAGAGTAAGTGTCCAGGAATTTATCCATTTCTTCTAGATTTTCTAGTTTATTTACATAGAGGTGTTTATAGTATTCTCTGATGGTAGTTTGTATTTCTGTGGGATTGTTGGTGATCTCCCCTTTATCATTTTTTATTATGTCTATTTGATTCTTCTTTCTTTTCTTCTTTATTAGCCTGGCTAGTGGTCTATTTATTGTGTCCATCTTTTCAAAAAAAACCAGCTCCTGGATTCATTGTTTTTTCTTTTGAAGGGTTTTTCATGTCTCTATCTCCTTCAGTTCTGCTCTGATCTTAGTTATTTCTTGTCTTTTGCTAGCTTTTGAATTTGTTTGCTCTTGCTTCTGTAGTTCTTTTAATTGTGATGTTAGGGTATTGATTTTAGATCTTTCCTGCTTTCTCTTGTGGGCATTTAGTGCTATAAATTTCCCTCTACACACTACTTTAATCTGGTATGTTGTGTCTTTGTTCTCATTGGTTTCAAGTAACATCTTTATTTTCCCCTTAATTTTGTTATTTACCCAGTGGTCATTCAGAATTCAGTTTCCATGTAATTGTGCGGTTTTGAGGGAGTTTCTTAATCCTGAGTTCTAATTTGATTGCATTGTGGTCTGAGAGACTGTTTTGATTTCCATTCTTTTGCATTTACTGAAAAGTGTTTTACTTTCAATTATGTGGTCAATTTTAAAATAAGTGCGATGTGTTGCTGAAAAGAATACATATTCTGTTGATTTGGGGTGGAGAGTTCTGTAGATGTCTATTAGGTCTGCTGGGTCTGGAGCTGAGTTCAAGTCCTGGATATCCTTGTTAATTTTCTGTCTCATTGATCTGTCTAATATTGACAGTGGGATGTTAAAGTCTCCCACTATTATTCTGTGGGAGTCTAAGTCTCTTTGTAGGTCTATAAGAACTTGCTTTATGAATCTTGGTGTTCCTGTATTGAGTGCGTATATATTTAGGATAGATAGCTCTTCTTGTTGCATTGATCCCTTTACCATTATGTAATGCCCTTCTTTGTCTCTTTTGATCTTTGTTGGTTTACAGTTTGTTTTATCAAAGACTAGGATTGCAACCCCTGCTTTTCTTTTGCTTTCCATTTGCTTGGTAAATATTCCTCCATTTCTTTATTTTGAGCCTACATGTGTCTTTGCATATGAGACGGGTCTCCCAAATACAGCATACCAATGGGTCTTGACTCTGTATCCTGTTTGCCACCCTGTGTCTTTAATTGGGGGCATTTAGCTCATTTACATTTAAGGCTAATGTTGTTATGCGTGAATTTGATCCTGTCATTATGATGCTAGCTGGTTATTTTGCCCATTAGTTGATGCAGTTTCTTAATAAGGTTGATAGTGTTTATCATGTGGCATGTTTTTGCAGTGGCTGGTACTGGTTGTTCTTTTCCATGTTTAGTGCTTCCTTCAGGAGCTCTTGTATGACAGCCCTGGTGGTGACAAAATCTCTCAGCATTTGCTTGTCAGTAAAGGAT
>NW_012103860.1:0-1544 GCF_000951045.1 Mandrillus leucophaeus
AAAAGAGAAAGAAACAAAAGGGAAAACTTATTTGTTTAGCCATATTTTTAAAACTCTTGTTTGTTATTTGCATTGATTTTTTGTTGTTGTTGTTTTGAGACAGTCTTGTTCTGTCTCCCAGGTCTCCCAGACTGGAGTGTAGTGGCACAATCTCAACTCACTGCAAAGTCCACCTCCTGGGTTCAAGTGATTCTCCTACCTCAGCCTCCCAGGTTGCTGGGATTACAGGTGCCCGCCACCACACTGAGCTAATTTTCATGTTTTTAGTGAAGATGGTGTTTCACCATGTTGGCCCGGCTGGTCTCTAACTCCTAACCTCAAATCATCTGCCTGCCTCAGCCTCCCAAAGTATTGAGATTACAGGGATGAACCACAGCTCCCGGCCTCATTGAAATTTTTCTAAAGGTAAAATATTTTGCATAGTCTCAATATGCAAAACGGTTAAGAGTGGCTCTTCTAGATCAAGGTCTAGGTTTGGTAGCAGAAGGACCTAGCATTGCCCTGGATCATCCCTCTTCCTGACTTCAAATAGTAAAGTATAAAATTGGCTAGTTTGAAGAATTACATCTAACTCTTCAACCTTCATTTTAGAAATTTTGGAGACATACACAGATTCTGTGAACAAAATACTAGCCTTTTTTTTTTTTTTAATTTCATGAGATTATATATGCAGGTATATGAATTCAAGATATTCTAATATTATTTTAAAGATATATTTTAGCATTTTACTCATATCTTAGTATAAGAGAGAGGTTTTTGTTTGTTTTTTTGAATCAGGATCTTGCTGGGTCACCTAGGGCACAGTGCACTGGTACGGTCATGCCCACTGCAGCCTCAAATTTTTGGGCTCAGGGGACCCTCTCGCCTCCCAGCCTCCCAAGTTGCTGAGATTGTAGGTGTTTAGGTGTGAGCCACCACACTGAGCTCTAAAAATATATTTTAAACAAGTTTCATCTGTCTAAGATGATATCACATGAATAATTAAATTTCAGTTAATTTCAGTTAAAATTTAGCATTGTGCTGAGCAGACATTTTCAGTCTATATTTTTCTAATGTATTAGGAATATGAAAAACAGAAAACAACTTTATAAAAAGTAAGATTTTCTTTTTTTCTTTCCGTCCTCCTTTCCTCCCACCCTTTTCCTTTGCTTGCTCTCTCTCTCACTCTCTGTTCTTTATCATCCTTCTCTTGTTCTTTTTCATTGTTTTCTTAAGCAAGTAAGAACTATGAATCAAGTCAGTGCCACTACCATTATTTTTCTGCATGATTGTAAGTCATTTCTGATTATATCTTGACCTTGCTTGTTTATCTTTGGAGAGGGTGCAATGGTGTTTTTGAAGTTTATTTCTTGCTCTCATTGGAAATAGGTTATCAAGAACAGAAAGTGTTCCTGGACTTAGTGCCCTAAGTTCTTTCAATTAGCCCCCTAGGTCAGGTCCTCTAAGCACATTCTCTCTAGTTGGAATTCTATTTACTCCATCAGCATGTCAAAATGTCCTCTTATTTCTAGGTTAAAGTGTCCAACAATCCATTTATTCAATTA
>NW_012103860.1:5389-5749 GCF_000951045.1 Mandrillus leucophaeus
GATTTCCTAATGGATCTCCTGTATTCCATGCATACTCTGCTTGCCTGCATTGTGGAGCAGTAGACTGATTTCATCTTGATAGTCTGGGTCAATCAGCTTACAAACACTGTAACTCCCTTTTTAGTCTGTTGACTTAAAGGTAGGAGGAGCCCAAGGTGTCCAGGTGGCAATCCTAACTTCCAGTTTAATGGAATCATTATCGTGTCGTCTGGTGACAGCGTTCCTCCCTCTAGAACTAAGACCTCTAGACCAGAAGAACGTGATGTCGTGGGAACAGGAAACAAAAATTTTAGTAGTGGATCACTAGTGATTATGGTGAGTGGTACTGCTTCCACTTCTACTTTCACCCCGTGACTCCTG
>NW_012103861.1:0-416 GCF_000951045.1 Mandrillus leucophaeus
TTGGATCTTTCCAGCTTTCTCTTGTGGGTATTTAGTGCTATAAATTTCCCTCTACACACTGCTTTAAATGTGTCCCAGAGCTTCTGGTATGTTGTACCTTTTTTCTCATTGGTTTCAAAGAACATCTTTATTTCTGCCTTCATTTCATTATGTACCCAGTCGTCACTCAGGAGCATGTTGTTCAGTTTCCATGTAGTTGAGCGGTTTTGATTGAGTTTCTTAGTCCTGAGTTCTAGTTTGATTGCACTGGTCTGAGAGACTGTTTGTTATAATTTCTGTTCTTGTACATTTGCTGAGGAGTGCCTTACTTCCAATTATGTGGTCAATTTTGAAATAAGTGTGATGTGGTGCTGAGTAGAATGTATATTCTGTTGATTTGGGGTGGAGATTCTGTAGATGTCTATTAGGTCTGCTTG
>NW_012103861.1:2452-14766 GCF_000951045.1 Mandrillus leucophaeus
CAGAAGATAGAATACTGCTGAACAGCGAGTGTACCTGTCTGATTCTTGCTTTGGAAGCTTCCTCTCAGGGGTGTACTCCACCGTGTGATGTGTGGGGTGTCGGTCTTCCCCTAGTGGGGGATGTCTTCCAGTTAGGCTACTCAGGGGTCAGGAACCCACTTGAGCAGGCAGTCTGTCCGTTCTCAGATCTCACCCTCTGTGTTGGGAGATCCACTGCTCTCTTCAAAGCTGTCAGACAGAGTCGTTTGCATCTGCAGATATTTCAGCCGCTTGTTGTTGTTTTTGTTGTTGTTGTTGTTGTTTAGCTGTGCCCTGTCCCCAGAGGTCGTCACTGTAAGCTTAATTGCACTAAGAAATATCCGTTTGCAGATTTCAAGAAAACAGTGTTAGCAAACTGATCAATGAAAAGAACAGTGTAACTCCTTGAGTTGCATTCACCCATCACAATGTAGTCTCTCAGAGTGCTTCTTTCCAGTTTTTATCTGAGGATATTTCCATTTTCACCATAGGCCACAATGCCATCCCAAATATCACTTTGCAGATTCCATGAAAACAGTGTTAGCAAACTGCTTCATGAAGTGAATGGTGTATCTCTCTGAGATGAATTCACACATCACAGAGAAGTCTCTCAGAAATTTCTTTCTCATTTTTATTGGAGGATATTTCCTTTGTCAGCGTAGGCTTCAATGAGATCCAAAATATCAATTCTCAGATTCCCCAAAAACAGTGGTAACAAACGGCTCCATGAAACTGAAGTGTAACTCTTTGAGATGAATTCACACATCAGAAAGCAGTTTCTCAGAAAGCTTCTTTCTAGGTTTCATCTGAGGATATTTCCTTTTTCACCATATTTTTCAACGCACTCCCAAATATCGCTTGGCAGATTCTGAGAAAACTGTGTTAGCAAACTGCTTCATGGAGAGGAAGGTTAATTCCATGAGATTAATTCACACTTCTCATGGCAGTTTCTCAGAAAGCTTCTTTCCAATATTTATCTGATGATATTTGCTTTTCATTATAAGCTTCATTTTGCTAGGAATTATCCCATTTCAAATTTCAAGAAAACAGTGTTAGCAAACTGCTCAATGAAAAGAAGAGTGTAACTCTGTGTCTTGCAATCACACATCTATTTATCTGAAGATGTTTCCTTTTTCACCATTGGTCTTAATGTGCTCTCATGTATCCCTTGGCATATTCGAGAAAAACAGTATTTCCAAACTGCTGGATTAAAAAAAGATGTGACTCTGCGAGATGAATGCACATGTCACAAAGCAGTTTCCCAAATAGCTTGCTTCTCATTTTTATATTGGGACATTGGATTTTTTGCCATTGTCCTCAGTGACCTCCTTAATGTCCATTCACAGAATGGACAAAAACAGTGCTTCCAAACTGCTGAGTAAAAAGAAAAGTTTAACTGTGTGAGAGGAATGCACACATGACAAAGCAGTTTCTCAGAATGCTTCTTTCTAGTTTTTATATGAAAACATGTCCTTTTTCATAATAGGCCTCAGTACACTCCCAACTATCCCTTCACAGATTCTACAATAACATTTTTTTCCAAACTGCTGATTGAAAAGAAATGTTTATCTCTACGAGATGGATGCACACATCACAAAGTGGTTTCTTGCATAACTCCTTATACTTTTGATGATGTGATATTCCCTTTTCCTTCATTGGCCTCAAGAGCTCCCAAATGTGCATTCACAGAATGGACAAAAACAGTGTTTCCTAACTGCTGAATAAAAATAATGGTTTACCTCTGTGAGGTGAATGCACACATCAAAAAGCAGTTTCTCAGAAAGCTTCTTTCCTATATTTATATGATGATATTTACTTTTTCACGCTAGGCCTCAATAGGCTCCCAAATATCCCTTTGCAGATTCTACAAAAAGAATTTTTCCAAACTGCTTAATCCAAAGAAAGGTTTTACTCTGTGAGAGGAATGCACACATCACAAAGCAGTTTCTCAGAAAGCTTCTTCAAGTTTTTATCTGAAGATGTTTCCTTTTTCATTGTATGCCTCAACGCACTGCTAAATATTCTTTTGCGCATTCTACAAAAACAGTGTTTCCCAACTGCTGCATGAAAAGAAAGTTTAACTCTGGGAGATGAATGCACATATCATAAAGCAGTTTCTCAGATAGCTTCCTTCTGGTTTTATCTTGGGGTATTTGCATTTTCTGCCATTGGCCTCAACAAGCTCCTGAATGTCCATTTGCAGACTGGACACACACAGTATTTCCAAACTATTGAAAGAAAAGAAAATTTTACCACTGGGAGAGGAATGCACAAATCACAAAGTAGTTTCACAGATAGCTTCCTTCTATTTTTCATCTGAACATATATCCTCATTGATAAGCCTCAATGTGCTCCTAAATATCCCTTTACAGATCATACAGAAACAGTGTTTCCAAAGTGCTGAATGAAAAGAAAGGTTTAACTGTGAGAGGTGAATGCACATATCACAAAGCAGTTTCTCAGATAGATTCCTTTTTGTCTTTATCCTGGGATATTTGCTTTTTTGCCTTTGACCTCAATTAGCTTCAAGTGTCCATTCACAAAACGGACAAAGACAGTGTTTCTAAACTGCTGAATTCAAAGAAAGGTTTACCTCTTTGAGATGAATGCATACATCACAAAGCAGTTTCTCATAAAGCTTCTTTCTAGCATTTATGAAAAGATGTTTCCTTTTTCACCACAGTCCTTAATGCCCTTCCAAATATGCCTTCACAGATTCTACAAAAACAGTATTTCCAAACTGCTGGATGAAGAGAAAGTTTTAACTCTGTGCGGTGAATGCTCACATCACCAAGTAGTTTCTCAGAATGCTTCTTTCTGGTTTTTATCTGAAGATGTTTCCCTGTTCACCATAGGCCTCAATGTGATCCCAAATATCCCTTTGCAGATTCTACAAAAACAGTGTTTCTGAACTGCTGAATGAAAACAAAATTTTAAGTCTGTGAGATGAATGCACATATCACATAGCGGTTTCTCAGACAGTTTTCTTCTAGTTTTTATCTTGGAATATTTGCTTTTTTGCCATTGGCCTCAATGAGCTCCCAAATGTCTATTCGCAGAACAGACACACACCGTATTTCCAAAGTACTGAATGAAAAGAAGGGTTTAACTCTGTGAGGTGAATGCTCACATCACAAAGCAGTTTCTCAGGTAGCTTATTTCTAGTATTTATCCTCGGATATTCACTTTATCGCCTTTGGCCTCAATGAAATCCCAAATGTCCATACACACAATGGCCAAAAATAGTGTTTCCAAGCTGCTGAATCCAAAGAAAGGTTTAACTCTGTTAGATGAATGCACACATAACCAAGCAGTCTCTCAGGAAGCATCTTTCTGTGATTTATTTGAAGATGATTCCTTTCTCACCATAGGACTCAATGCGCTCCAAAATATCCTTTCACAGATTCTACAAAAACGCTGTTTTCAAACTACAGAATGAAAACCAAGGTTTAACTCTGCAAGATGAATGCACACATCACAAAGCAGTTTCTCAGATAGCTTCCTTCTAGTTTTTATCCTTTGATATTCTCTTTTTCACCTTAGGTCTCAATGAGCTCTGAAATGTCCATTCACAGAAAGGACAAAAAGACGTTTCCAAACTGCTGAATCCCAAGAAATGTTAAACACTGTGAGATGAAGGCACACATCACAATGCAGTTTCTCAGAAAGTTTCTTACTAGTTTTTATCTGAAATTATTTCCATTTTCACCGTAGGCCTCAATGTGCTCCCAAATATCCTTTCACAGATTCCAAAAAAACAGTTATTCCAAACTGCTGACTGAAAAGAAAGATATAACTAAGCGAGATATATACTCACATTACAAAATGGTTTCTCAGATAGCTTCCTTCTTGTTTTTATCGTGGGATATTCTCTTCTTTGTGATTGACCTCAATGAGCTCCCAAATCTCCATTCGCACAAAGGACAGAAAAAGTGGTTCCAAACTACTGAATCCAAAGAAATGTTATATCCGTTAGATGAATGCACACATCACAAAGCAGTTTCTCAAAAGTTTCTTTCTGGTTTTTACATGAAGTTATTTCCTTTTTCAGAATAGGCCTCAATGTGTGGCTAAATATGCCTTTGCAAATTCTAGAAAAACAGTGTTTCCAATCTGCCGAATTAAAAGAATGTTTTATCACTGCAAGATGAATACACACATCACAAAGTGATTTCTCAGATGACTTCCTTCCAGACTTAATCTGGTATATTCAATTTTTCACCATGGGCCTCAATGAGCTCCCAAATGTCCATTTGCTGAACGGACAACAACAGTATTTCCAAAGTGCTTAATGAAAAGAAGGTTTAACTCTGTGAGGTGAATGCACACATCACCAAACTGTTTCTCAGATAGCTTCCTTCTTGTAACTATCCTTGGATACTTGCTTTTTCACCATTGGCCTGAATGAACTCCCAAATATCCATATGCACAATGGACAAAAACAGGGTTTCCAAACTGTTGAATCCAAAGAAAGGTTTAACTATTTGAGATGAATGCACAGATCACAATGGAGTTTCTCAGAAAACTTGTTTCTACTTTTTATCTGAAGATTATTACTTTTTCACCATGGGACTCAATGCACTCCAAATATTCCTTCACAAATTCTACAAAGCAGTTTTTGCAAACTGCTGAATGACAAGAAAGTTTATATCTGTGAGACAAATGCACACATCACAAAGCAATTTCTCCGATAGCTTCCTTATAGATTTTATCCTGGTATATTCATTTTTTCACAATTGGATTCAATGAGCTCCCAAATGTCCATTCACCAAATGGACAACAACAGTGTTTCCAAAGTGCTGAATGAAAAGAAAGGTTTACCTCCGTGAGATGAATGTACACATCACATCACAGAGCACTTTCTTAGATAACTTCCTTCTAGTTTTTATCTTGGGATATTAGTTTTTTTGCCTTTGGCCTCAGTTAGCTCCCAATTGTCCATTTTTCAAATGGACAAAGACAGTGTTTCCAAACTGCTGAATCAAAAAAATGTTTACCTCTGTGAGCTGAATGCGCACATCACAATGCTATTTCTCATATAGTTTCATTCTGTATTTTATCCTGGTTTATTCACTTTTTCCCCATTGACTTCATTGAGCTCCCAAATTCCATCTGCAGAATGGACAAAAACAGTTTTTCTAAAGTGCTGAATGAAAAGAAAGGTTTAAGTCTATGAGGTCAATGCACACATCACAAAGCTGTTTCTCAGAAAGCTTCTTTATAGTTTTTATTTGAAGATGTTTCCTTTTTCACCATAGACATCATTGGGCTCCCCAAAATCCCATCGCGGATTCATCAAATACAGCTTTTCTAAACTGCTGAATGAAACAGAAGGTTTAATTCTGTGAGGAGAATGTACACATCACAAAGTTGTTTCTCAGATGGCTTCTTCTAGTTTTTGTCCTGGGATATTCACTTTTATGCCATTGGCCTCCATGAGCTCCCAAATGTCCATTCACAGAATGGACAAAAACTGTTTCCAAATCGTTGAATCCAAAGAAAGGTTTAATTCTATGTGATGAATGCACACATCTCAAAGCAGTTTCTCAGAAAGCTTCTTTCTAGTTTTTATTTGTGATGTTTTCTTTTTCACCATAGGCCTCAATGTACTCCCAAATATACCTTAGCAGGTTCTACAAAAACAGTGTTCCCAAACTGCTGAAAGAAAAGAAAGGTTTAACTCTGTGATGTGAATGCATGCATCACAAAGTGGATTCCCAGATGGTTTTCTTCTAGTTTTTGTCCTTAGGTATTCACCTTTTCATCATTGGCCTCAATGAGCTCCCAAATGCCCATTTGCGGAATGGACAAAAACAGTGTTTCCAAACTCCTGAATCCAAATAAATATTCAAATCTGTGAGAAGAATACACACATCACAAAGCAGGTTCTCAGAATGTTTCTTTATAGTTTTTAACTACAGATGTTTCCCTTTTCACCATAGGCCTCAATACAATCTCAAATATACATTCACACTTTCTACAAAAATGGTGTATAGAAACTGCTGAAAGAAAAGAAACGTTTAACTCTGCAAGATGAATGCACACATTACACAATAATTTTTTCAGATAGATTACAAAACGATTTTTCAGCTAGCTTCCTTCCTGTTTTTATTGTGGGATATTCGCTTTTTTGCCATTGACCTCAATGAACTCCAAAATGTCCACTTGCACAATGGACAAAAACAGAGTTACCAAACTGCTGAATACAAAGAAATGTTTTTCTCTGTGAGATGAAGGCAAACATCGAAAAGTAGTTCCTCAGAAAGATTCTTTCTAGGTTTTTGTGAAGATAATGCATTTTTCACCATAGGCCTCAATACACAGCCAAATATTTGTTTGCAGATTCTACAAAAACAGTGTTTCCAAACTGCTGAATGAAAATAATTTTTATCTCTGTGAGGTGAATGCACACATCACAAAGTGATTTCTCAGCGAGCTTCCTTCTAAATTTTATGCTGGTATATTGAATTTTTTTGCCATTGGTCCCAATGAGCTCCCAAATGTCCATTTGCAGAATAGACAAAAACAGTGTTTCAAAAGTGCTGAATAAAAAGAAAGCTTCAACTTTGCAATGTGAATGTAGACATCACAAAGCAGTTTCTCAGATAGCTTCCCTCTAGGTTTTATCCTTGAATATTCGCTATTTTGCCATTGGCCTCAATGAACTCCCAAATGTCCATATGTACAATGGTAAAACAGTGTTTCCAAACTGTTGAATCAAAGGAAAGGTTTAAATCCGTGAGGTGAATGCACACGTCACAAGGAGTTTCTCAGAAAGTTGCTTTCTAGTTTTTATCTGAAGATGTTTCCTTTTTCACTATAGGCCTCAATGCGCTTCCAAATATCCCTTCAGAGATTCTACAACTACAGTGCTTGGAAACTGCTGAATGAAAAGTAAGGTTTATCTCTGCGAGATGAATGCACACATTACAATGCTTTTTCTCAGAAAACTTCCTTCTAATTTTTATCCTGTGATATTCACTTTTTCGTCTCTGGTCTCAATGAGCTCTGAAATGTCCATTTGCAGAATGGACAAAAGTAGTGTTTCCAAACTACTGAATCCAAGCAAGTGTTTGACTCTGTGGGATGAATGCACACATCACAAATCAGTTTCTCAGAAAGCTTCCAACTAGTTTTTATCTGAATATATTTCCTTTTTCTCCATAGGCCTCAATGTGCTCCCAAATGTCCCTTTGCAGATGCTACATGAAGAGTGTTTCCAAACTGCTGAAAGAAAAGAAAGCTTCAACTCCATGAGAGGAATGTTCACATCACAAAACAGTTTCTGAGATAGCTTCCATCTTGTTTTTATCGTGGGATATTTGCTTTTTTGCCATTGGCATCAATGAGTTCCCAAATGTCCATTCACACAATTGACATAAACAGTGTTTCCAAACTGCTGAATCCAAAGAACTATTTAAGACTATGAGATGAATGTCCACATCACAAAGCAGTTTCTCAGAAAGCTTCTATCTAGTTATTATCTGAAGATAATGCACTCCCAAATATCCCTTTGCAGATTCTACAAAAGCAGAGTTTCAAAACTGCTGAATGAAAAGAAAGGTTTTACTCTGTGAGATGAATGCACACATCACAAAGCAACTTCTCAGATAGCTTCTTTCTAGTTTTTATCCTGCGATATTCACTTTTTCACCTTTGGCCTCAATGAACTCCCAAATGTCCATTCGCAGAATGGACAAGAACAGTGTTTGTAAACTGTGGAATCCAAAGAATGATTTAACTCTGTGAGTTGAATGTACACATCACAAAGCACATCCTCAGAACTCTTCTTTCTATTTTTAATCTGAAGATGTTACCTTTTTCACCATAGGCCTCAAGGCACTCTCAAATATCCCTTTGCAGATTCTACCAAAACAGTGTTTCCTAACTGCTGAATGAAAAGAAAAGTTTAACTCCTCACAATAAATGCACACATCAGAAGGCAGATACTCAGATAAATTCCTTCTACTTTTATCATTTGATATTCTATTTTTTGTGATTGTCCTCATTGAGTTACCAAATGTATATTCACAGAATGGACAAAAACTGTTTTCCAAATACCGAATCAAAGAAAGCTTAAACTCTGTGAGATAAATGCACACCTCACAAAACAGTTTCTCAGAAAACTACTTAATAGTTTTTATCTGAAGATGTTTCCTTTTTTACCATAGGCCTCAATGCACTCCCAAATATTCCATTGCAGATACTATAAAAACGGTGTTTCCAAGCTGCAGAATGAAAAGAAAGTTTGAAGTCAGAGAGATGAATGCACACATCACATAGTGGTAACTCAGAGCTTCATTCTAGTTTTAAATTTGGGATATTCCTTTATTCACAATTGTCCTCTATGAGCTCTCAAATATTCATTTGCAGAAAGGACAAAAATAGTTTTTCCAAACTGCTGAATCCAAGGAAATATTTAACTGTGAGATGAATGCACACATCACAAAACGATTTCTCAGATAGCTTCCTTTTAATATTTATACTTGCATAGTAATTTTTTCACCATTGGACTCAATGAGAGCCAAATATCCACCCACAAAATGGGCAAAAACAGTGTTTCCAAACTGCTAAATCCAAAGAAAGTTTTAACTCTGTGAGGTGAATGCACACATCACAAAGCAGTTTCTCAGAAAACGTCTTTCTTGTTTTTATCTGAAGATGTTTCCTTTTTCATCATAGGCATCAAACCGCTCCCAAATATCCCTTCATATATTCCATAAAAACAGTGATTCCAAACAGCCAAATGGAAGGAAAGGTTTAGTTCTGTGAGATAAATGCACAGATCTCAAAGTGGTTTCTCAGATAGCTTCCTTCTAGTTTTTACACTTCAGTATTGACTTTTTTGCCATTGGCCTCAATGAGCTCTAAGATGTCCACTCACAGAATGGACAAAAGTGTTTCCAAACAGCTGGATTGAAAGAAAGGTTTAACTGTGTGAGATGAATGCCCACATCACAAAGCAGTTTCTCAGAAGGATTCATTCTAGTTTTTCTCTGAAGATGATTTCTTTCCACAGTAGTCCTCAATCTGCTCCCAAACATCTCTTCCCATATGCTATAAAAACAGTGTTTCCAAACAACTGAATGGAAAGAAGGGTTTAACTCTTCGAGATGAATGCTCAAAGTGGTTTCTCAGATAGCTTTCTTCTAGTTTTTATCCTTGGGTATTTGCTTCATTGAGATTGGAATCAAAGGACTCCCCAATGTCCACTAGCAGAATGGACAAAAACAGTGTTTCCAAACTGCCGAATCCAAAGAAAGCTTTAGCTCTGTGAGATAAATGCACATATAAAAAAGGAGTTTCTCAGGAAGCTTTTATGATGTTTTTATCTGAATATGTTTCCTTTTTCAACAGACGACTCAATGCGCTCACAAATATCCCTTCATAGATTCTCCAAAAACAGTGTTTCCAAGCTGCTGAATGAAAATAAAGGTTTAACTCCACGAGATGAATGAACTCCACATCATAAAGCAGCTTCTCAGATAGCTTCACTTTTCTTTTTATTGTGGGATATTCACTTTTTCACCACTGGCCTCAATGAGCTCCCATTTGTCCACAGGCAGAATGGACAAAAACAGTGTTTCAAAACTTCTGAATGTAAAGAAAAGTTTACTTCAGTGAAATGAATGCACATGTCAAAATGCCGTTTCTCAGAAAGTCGCTGTCTTGTTTTTTCTGAAGATGTTTCGTTTTTAAATGTAGGACTCAATGCACTCCCAAACATTCTTTTGCAGGTTTTACAAAAACAGTGTTTCCAAACTGCTGAATGAAAAAAATTGTTTAACTCTGAGAGATGAATGCTCACATCATGAAGCAGTTTATCAGATAGCTTCCTTCTAGTTTTTGTCCTGGGATATTCGGGTTTTTTTTGCCTTTGGACTCAGTGAGTTCCTTAATGTCTGCTTGCAGAATGGACAAAAACAGTGTTTCCAAACTGCTGAATCCAAATAACTGTTTAATTCTGTGAGATGAATGCACACACCAGCAGTTTCATTGCACTCCCAAATACTCCTTTGCACATTCTACAAACACAGTTTTTCCAAACTGCTGAATGAAAAGAATGGTTTAACTCTGCGAGATGAAGGCACACATCACAAAGCAGTTTCAGAGATAACATCCTTCTAGTTTTTACCCTGGAATATTCTCTTCTTGGACATTGGCCTATATGAGCTCCCAAATGTCTACTTGCAGAATGCACAAAAACAGTGCTTCCAAACTGCTGGATCCAAAGAACACTTTAACTCTGTGAGATGAATGCACACTTCAGAAAGGAGTTTCACAGAAAGCTTCTTTCTGGCATCTATCTGAAGATGTTTCCTTTTTCACCGTAGGACTCTATGAGCTCCAAAATATCCCTTTGCAGATTCTACAGAAACAGTGTTTCCAAACTGCTGAGTGAAAAGAAAGCTTTAACTCTGTGAGATGAATTCACACATCACAAAGTGGTTTCTCAGATAGCTTCTTTCTAGTTTTTATCCTTGGGTATTCCCTTTATCGCCATTGGCCTCAATGAGTTCACAAATGTACAGTTGTAGAATGGAAAAAAACAGTGTTTCCAAACTGCTGAATGGAAAGAAAGCTTTAATTCTGTGAGATGAATGTGCACATCACTAAGCAGTTTCACAGAAAGCTTCTATCTAGTTTTTATCTGAAGATGTTTCCTTTTTCACCATATGCCTCAATGCACTCCCAAATACCCCTTTGCAGATCCTACAAAAATAGTGTTGCCAAACTGCTGAATAAAAACTAAGGTTTAACTCTGCAAGATGAATGCACACATCACAAAGCAGTTTCTCAGATAACATCCTTCTTGTTTTTATCATGTGATATTCGCTTTTTCACCATTGGTATCAATGAGCTCTAAAATGTTCATTTGAACAAGGAGAAAAACAGTGTTTCCAAACTGCTGAATCCAAAAAAAATGTTTAGCTCTGTGAGATGAATGCACACATCACAAATCAGTTTCTCACAAAGGTTCTTTCGTACTGTTATCTGAAGATATATCCTTTTTCACCATGGGCCTCAATGTGCTTCCAAATATCCCTTCACACATTCTATGAAAACAGTGTTTCCAAACTACTGAATGAATAGAAACATTTAACTCTGTGAAATGAATGCTCATATCACAAAGCAGTTTCTCAAATTGCTTCCTTCTAGTTTTTATCCTTGAGAATTCCCTTTTTTGCCATTGGCCTCAACAACATCCCAAATGTCCACTTGCAGAATGGACAAAAACAGTTTTGAAACCGCTGAATCCAAAGAAAGGTTTGTCTCTGTGAGTTGAATGTACACATCACAAAGCAGTTTCTCAGATGGTTTCCTTCCTGTCTCTTATACACATCTATCAGAAAACTCCTTTCTTGCTTTTATCGGAAATGTTTCTGTTCTCAAAATAAGTCTGAATGTGTTCCCAAATATCCTTCACAGATACTACAATAACAGTGTTTCCAAATTGTTGAATGAAAAGAAAGGTTTAACTCTGCAAGGTAAATTCACACATCACAGAGCAGTTTCTCAGATAGCTTCCTTCTTGTTTTTATTCTGGGGTACTCCCCTTTTCACCATATGCCCCAATGCACTCCCAAATGCCCACTCATAGAATGGACAAAAACAGTGTTTCCAAACTGCTGAATCCAAAGAAAGGTTTAGTTCTGTGAGATGAATGCACAGATCACAAAGCTGTTTCTCAGAAAACTTCTTTCTTTTTTTTTAATCTGAAGATGTTTCTTTCTTCAACATAGGTCCCAATGTATTCCCAAATATACCATCCCACATACAACAGAAACACTGTTTCCATACTGCCAAATGAGTGGAAAAGTTTAACTCTGCCACATGAATGCACACAACACAAAGTAGTTTCTCAGATAGCTTCCTTCTAGCTTTTATCCTGGAATATTCACTTTTTCACAATTGGCCTCAATGTGCTCCCAAATGTCCATTCACACAATATACAAAACTTTGTTTCCAAACTACTGAATCAGAAAAGGTTTTAACTCTGTGAGATGAATGCACACATCACAAAGCAGTTTCTCAGAAAGTCTCTTTCATATTTTTATCTCAAGATATTTCATTTACACCATAGTCTTCAATGCACTCCCAAATATCCCGTGCACATTCTACAAAAACCGTTTTTCCTAAGAATGATGGTTTCCAGCTGCATCCATGTCCCTACAAAGGACACAAACTCATCCTTTTTTATGGCTGCATAGTATTCCATGGTGTAAACCTGCACGTTATGCACATGTACCCTAGAACTTAAAGTATAATAATAATAATAATAATAATAATAATAA
>NW_012103861.1:14816-31317 GCF_000951045.1 Mandrillus leucophaeus
GTTTTTCCAAATTGCTGAATGAAAAGAAACGTTTAACTCTGCAAGATGAATGCACACATCACAAACTGGTTTCTCTGATAGATTCCTTCTAGTTTTTTTTCTTTTTTTTTTTTTCCTGGGATATTCACATATTCGCCATGGGCCTGAATGAGCTTCAAAATGTCCATTTGCTGGATTGACAAAAGCAGTGTTTCTAAACTGATGAATTCAAAGAAATCTTTAACACTGTGATGTGAATGCACACATCTCAAAGCAGTTTCTCAGAAATCTTCTTACTAGTTTTTATCTGAAGATGTTTCCTTTTTCAACACAGGGCTCAATGAGCTCCCAAATATTCCTTCACAGATTCTACAATAACAGTGTTTCCAAACTGCTGAATGAAAAGAAAGGTTTAATTCTGCAAGATGAAGGCACACATCACCAAGCGGTTTCTGAGATAGGTTCCTTGCAGTTTTTATTTTAGAATATTTGCTTTTTCACCATTGGCCTCAATGAGCTCCAAAATATCCATTTGCATAATGGAGAAAAATAGTGTTTCAAAAGTGCTGAATCCAAAGAAAGGTTTAACTGCTTAAAATGAATGCACACATCACAGTTATTTCTCAGAAAACTTCTTTCTAGTTTTTATCTGAAAATGCTTCCTTTATCACCATAGGACTCAGTGCACTCAAAAATATCCCTTTGGAGATTCTATGAAAGCAGTGCTTCCAAAGTACTGAATGAAAAGAAATGTTTAATTTTGAGAGATGAATGCTCACATCGCAAAGCAATTTCTCTGATAGCTTCTGTCTTGTTTTTATCATGGGATATTTGCATTTTCACCAATTATCAGCAATGAGCTCCCAAATGTCCATTCACAGAATGGACAAAAACAGTGTTTCCAAACTACTGAATCCAAATAAATATTTAACTCTGTGAGATGCATGAACACATCACAAAGCAGTTTCTCAGAATGCTTCTTTCTTATTTTTATCTGAGGATGCTTCCTTTTTCACCATAGGCCTCAAAGTGCTCCCAAATATCCTTTGGCACATTCTACAAAAACAGTCTTTCCAAACTTCTGAATGAAAAGGAAGTTTTAACACTTTGATATGAATGCACATATCACAAAGAGGTTTCTCAGATAGCTTCTTTCTAGTTTCTATCACGGGATAATCACTTTTTCACCTTTGGACTGAATGAGCTCAGAAATGTCCTTTCACAGAGTGGACAAAAACACTGTTTCCAAACTACTGAATCCATAGAAATCTTTAACTGTGTGAGATGAATACACACATCACAAAGCAGTTTCTCCAAAAACTTCATTCTAGTTTTTATCTGAAGATGATTCCTTTTTCACCACAGGCCTCAAAGCACTCCAAAATGTACCTTCGCATGTTCTACAAAAACAGTGTTTCCAAACCGCTGAATGATCAAGTTTAACTCTGTGAGTTGAATACACACATCACACAGCAGTTTCTCAGATAACTTCTTTCTAGTTTTTATACTGGAATATTCTCTTTTTCACCTTTGGCTTTAATGAGCTCCCAAATGTCCACTTGCAGAATGGACAAAAACTTTGTTTCCAATCTGCTGAATCCAAAGAATGGTTTAAATCTGTGAGATTTAAGAAAGGTTTAACTGTGTAAGATGAATTTACACATCACAAATCAGTTTCTCACAAAACTTCTTTCTAGTTTTTATCTGAAGATGTTTCCTTTTCACCTTAGGCCTGAATGCACTCCCAAATATGCCTTCGTGGATTCTTCAAAAACAGTGTTTCCAAACTGCTGAATTAAAAGAAAGATTTACCTCCAGGAGATGAATACACCCATAAACAATCGGTTTCTCAGATAGCTTCCTTCTAGTTTTTATCTTTTGGTATTCCCTTTTTTGCCATTTTAATCAATGAGTTCCCAAATGTCCACTAGCAGAATAGACAAAAACAGTGTTTCCAAACTGCTGAATCTGAAGAAATTTTATCTCAGGGAGATGAATGCACTTATGAAAAAGCAGTTTCTCAGGAAGCTTCTTTCTTGTTTTTATCTGAAGATGTTTCCTTTTTCAACATAGGACTCAAAGTGCTCCTACATATCCCTTTGCAGATTCTACAAAAACAGTGTTCTCAAACTGCCAAATGAAAAGAAAGTTTTAAGTCCACAGGGTGAATGCTCATATCACAAAGCAGTTTCTCAGATAGCTTCCTTCTAGTTTTTATCATGGGATATTTGCTTTTTTGCCATTGGTCTCAATGAGCTCCCAAGTCCATTCTGCAAGTGGACATTTAAGAGTTCATTGAGGCCAATGACAAAAAAGCAACTACCCAAGGGTAAAAACTAGAAGGAAGATATCTGATGCTAGTCCATCACAAGATGGACAAAACCAGTGTTTCCAAACTGCTGAATCCAAAGAAAGTTTTAACTCTTTGAGGTGAATACACACATCACAGAGCGTTATCTGAACATGCTTCCTTTTTTCACAATAGGCCTCAATGCACTCCAAGATATCCCTTCACACATTTTACAAAACAGTGCATGTAAACTGCTGAATGAAAGGTAAGGTTTAATTCTGCGTGACGAAATCACACAACCACAAAGCAGTTTGCCAGATAGCTTACTTCTAGTTTCTGTCCTGGAATATTTACTCGTTTGCCTTTGGCATCAAGGAACTCCAAAATATCCATTCGTAGAATGGAGAAAAATAGTGTTTCTAAACAGCTGAATCCAAAGAAAGTTTTAACTTTGTGAGATAAATGCACACTTCATAAAGTAGTTTCTCAGATAGCTTCTTTCTAATTTTTATCTGAAAATGTTTCCCTTTTCACAATAGGCCTCAGTGCACTCACAAATACCCTTCACAGATTGTGAAAAAGCAGTGTTTCCAAACTGCTGAATGAAAAGGAATGTTTAACTCCAAGAGATAAATGCTCACATCACAAATGATTTCTCTGATAGCTTTCTTCTTGTTTTCTTGTGGGATATTCACATTTTCACCAATAATCCACAATGATTTCCCAAATGTCCATTTGCGCAATGGACACAGTGTTTCCAAACTACTGACTCCAAAGAAATGTTTAACTCTGTGAGATAAATACACATATCACAAAGGGGTTTCTCAGAAAGGTTGTTTCTACTTTTATCTGAATTTGTTTCCTTTTTCACCCCAGGTCTCAATGAGCTCCCAAACATATCTTTGCACATTCTACAAAAACAGTGTTTCCATACTGCTGAATGAAAACAAAGTTTTAAATCTGTGAGGTGAATGCATGCATCACAAAGCAGTTTCTCAGATGGTTTCCTTCTAATTTTTATCCTAGGGTATTCACTTTTTTGCCTTTGTCTTCAATGAGCTCCAAAATGTCCATTTGTACAATGGACAAAAGAGTGTTTCCAACTGCTGAAACCAGAGACAGTTTTAACTCTGTGAGACAAATGCTCACATCACTAAGCAGTTTCTCAGAAAGCTTCTTAGTAGTTTTTATCTGAAGATGTTTCCTTTTTCACAGTAGGCCTCAATGTGATCCCAAATATCCCTTTGCAGATTTTTTAAAAATGGTGTTTCTGAACTGCTGAATGAAAAGAAAAGTTTAACTCGGTGAGATGAATGCACACATCACAAAGCAGTTTCTCAGATAGATTCCTTCTAGTTTTTTTCCTGGGATATTCGCTTTTATGCCTTTGGCCTCAATGAGCCTCCTAATATCCAATCACAGAATGGACAGAAACTAGTTTTTCCAAACTTCTGAATCCAAAGCAATGTTTAACTCTGTGAGATGAATGCACACATCACAAAACACTTTCTCAGAAAGATTCTTTCTAGTCTTTATCTGAAAGTGTTGTGTTATTCACCATAGACTTCAATCACTCCCAAATATCCCTCACAGATTTTACAAAAACAGTGTTTCAAACCTGCTGAATGAAAATAAATGTTTATCTCTGCAAGGTGAATGTACACATGACAGAGCAGTTTCTCAAATAGCTTCCTTCTAGTTTTTATCTTTGGATATTCACTTTTTTCCATTAGCCTCAGTGAGCTCACAAATGTCCACTTGCAGAATGGACAAACACAGTGTTTCCAAGCTGTGGAATCCAAAGAGCAGCTTAACTCTCTGAGATGAATGCACACATCACAAAGCAGTTTCTTAGAAACTTTCCTTCTAGCTTTTATCTGAAGGTGATTCCTTTTCCACCACAGGCCTCAATGCACTCCAAAATATCCCTTCACAGATTCTATGAAAAGAGTGTTTCCAAACTGCTGAATGAAAGGAAAGTTTTAACTCTGCAAGGTGAATACACACATCACAGAGTAGTTTCTTGGATAGCTTCCTTCTAGTTTTTATCCTTGGGTATTCATATTTTTGCCAGTGACCTCAATAGACTCAGAAGTGTCGACTTGCAGAATGGACAAAAACAGTGTTTCCAAACTGCTGAATCCAAAGAAAGGTTTAACTCAGTGAGATGAATGCAACCATCACAAAGCAGTTTCACAGAATGCTTCTTCCTATTTTTCATGTGAAGATATTTCCTTTTTAACTATAGGCATCAATGAGCACTAAAATATCCTTTTGAAGATTCTACAATACAGTGTTCCCAAACTGCTGAAAGAAAAGAACATTTTAATTCTGTGAGATGAATGCACACTCCACAAAGTGGCTTCTCAGATAGGTTCCTTCTAGTTTTTAACCCTTGGATATTCACTTTTTTGCCATTGGCCTCAAAGAGTTTCCAAATTTCCAACCACAGAATAGACAAAACTATATTTCCAAACTGCTGAATTCAAAGGCCTGTTTAACTCTCTGAGATGAATACATACATCACAAAGCAGTTTCTCAGAAAGATTCTTTCTAGTCTTTATCTGAAGATGTTTCCATTTTCACTATAGGCCTCAATGCACTCCCACATATGCCTTCACAGATTCTACATAAACAGTGTTTCCAAACTGCTGAATGAAACGAAATGTTTACTTCTGCGAGGTGATGCACACATCACAAAGTGGTTTCTCAGATAGATTCCTTCTAGTTTTTATCCTTGGATGTTCACTTTTTCCCATTAGCCTCAATGAGCTCCTAAACGTCCACTTGCAGAATGGACAAAAATAGTGTTTCCAAATTGCTAAATCCAAGGAAGAGTTTTACTCTGTGAGATGAATGCAAACATCAGAAATCAGTTTCTCAGAATGTTCTATCTAGTTTTTATCTGAAGATGTTTCCTTTTGCACCATAGGGTTACCTGCACTTGAAAATATCCATTCACAGATTCTACAAAAAGTGTTTCCAAACTGCTGAATGAAAAGAAAGTTTTAACTCCATGACTGAAGTGCACATATCACAAAGTGGTTTCTCAGATGGCTTCCTTCTACTTTTTATCCTGGAATATTCACCTTTTCACCACTGGCCTCAGTGAGTTTCCTAATGTCCAATCACAGAATAGACAAAACAGTGTCAGTGTTTCCACATTGCAGAATAAAGAAGGTTTAACTCTGCAATATGAATGCACACATCACAATGGGTTTCTCAGATAGCTTCCTTCTAGTTTTTATCCAGGGATATTAGCTTGTATGCCTTTGGCCTCAATGACCTCCAAAATGTCCATTTGCAGAATGGACCAAAACAGTGTTTCCAAACTGCTGAATCCAAAGAAAAGTTTACCCCTATGAGATGAATGCTCACATCACAATGCTCACATCACTCAGAAAGCTTCTTTCTTGTTTTTATCTGAAGATGTTTCCTTTTTCACCAGAGACCCAATGCTCTGCGAAATATCCCTTTGCAGATTGTACAAAACAGTGTTTCCAATCTCCTTCATGAAAAGAAAAGTTTAACTCTCCAAGATGAATGCACACATCACAAAGCAGTTTCTCAGATAGCTTCTTTCTTGTTTTTATCTGAACACGTTTCCTTTTTCACTATAGGCCTCAATACAATCCCAAATATCCCTTTGCAGATTCTATAAAAACAGTGTTTCTGAACTGCCAAATGAAAAGAAAGGTTTACCTCTGGGAGATGAATGCTTACATCACAAAGTGGTTTCTCAGATACCTTGCTTGTTGTTTTTATCGTGGGATATTCACTTTTTTGACTTTGGCCTCAATGAGTTTCCAAATGCCCATTCACACAATGGATAAAAACGGTGTTTCCAAACTACTGAATCCAAAGCAAGGTTTACCTCTGTGAGATGAATTCATGCATCACAAAGCAGTTTCTCAGAAAGCTTCTTTCTAGTGTTTTGAGAAGATGTTTCCTTTTCACCATAGGCCTCAATGCACTCCCAAGTATCCCTTCACACATTCTACCAAAACAATGTTTCCAAACTGCTGAATAAAAAGAAAGGTATAACTCTGTGAGATGAATGCACACATCAGAAAGCCCTTCATCAGATAGCTTCCTTCTAGTTTTTACACTGGGATAATCTTCTTTTCACCTATGGCCTCAAAGAATTCCAAATATCCTTTAGTAGAATGGGTAAAAACAGTGTTTCCAAACTACTGAATCAAAAGAAATACTTGTATCTGTGAGATGAATGAATATATCACAAAGCAGTTTCCCTGAAGTGTTCCTTCTAGTTTTTATTGGAAGATATTTCTTTGATCACCATAGGCCTCAATGCACTCCCAAATAGCCATTCGCACATTCTACAAACATGGTTTTTCCAAACTGCAGAATGAAAAGAATTGTTTAACTCTGCAAGATGAATGCATACATTACAAAGCAGTTTCTCAGATAGAATACTTCAAGTTTCTATCCTGGAATATTTGCTTTTTTGACATTCGCCTCAATGAGCTCCAAAATGTCCATTCAGAGAATTGAGAAAAATAGTGTTTCCAAATTGCTGAATTCAAAGAAAGTTTAACTCTCTGAAATGAATGCAAACATCACAAGGCCGTTTATCAGAAAGCTTCCTGCTAGTTTTTACTTGAAGATGTTCCCTTTTTCACCATAGGCCTCAGTGCACTCCCAAAAACCCCTTTGCAAATTCCGCAAAAAGAGTGTTTCCAAACTTCTGAATGAAAAGAAAGGTTTAACCCCGTGAGATGAATTCTCACATCACAAAGCAGTTTCTCAGATAGCTTCCTTCTAGTTATTATCCTGGGATATTCACTTTTTTGCCTATGACCTCAATGAGTTCCAAATGTCCATTGGCAGAATGACAAAAATGGTATTTCCTAACTGCTGAATCCAAACAAATATTTACGTCTGTGAGATGAGTGAACATATCACAAAGCAGTGTTTCCAAACTGCTGAATCCAAAGAAAAGTTTAACTATGAGAATTGAATGCACACATCACAAAGCAGTTTTTTAGAAAGCTGCTTTCTACTTTTTATCTGAAGATGTTTCCTTTTTCACCATAGGCCCCAATACACTTCAAAATATCCCTTCACATATTCTACAAAGACAGTGTTTCCAAACTGTTGAATGAAAAGAAAGGTTTAACATTGTGAGAGGAATTCACACTTCACAAAGCAGTTTCTCAGAAAACTTCTTCCTAGTTTTTATCTGAATGTGTTTCCGTTTTCATTTTAGGCCTCAGTGTGATCCCCAATATCCCTTCACAGATTGTACAAAAACCATGTTTCCAAACTGCTGAATGAAAACAAAGGTTTAACTCTGTGAGATGAATGCACACATCACACAGGTTTCTCAGATAGCTTCCTTCTACTTTTTATCCTCGGGTGTTCTGTTATTGACCATTGGCCTTAATTAGCTCCCAAATGTCCACTCACAGAATGGACAAAAACACTGTTTCCAAACTGCTGAATCTAAAGAATTTTAAATCTGTGAGATGAATGCACAAATCACAAAGCAGTTTCTGAGAAAGCTTATTTCTATTTCTTATGTGAAGATACTTCCTATTTCACCAAGGGCTCCCAAATATCCTTTCACTGATTCTATGAAAACAGTGTTTCCAAACTGCTGAATGAAAAGAAAGGTTTAACTCTGTGAGGTGAATGCACACATCACAAAGCGGTTTCTCAGATAGCTTCCTTATAGTTTTTGTCCTGGTGTATTAGCTTTTTTGCCATTGGCCTCAATGATTTCCCGAATATCCATTCGCAGATGGACAGAAACAGTGTTTCCAAACTGCTGAATGAAAAAAAAGGTTAAACTTGCGAGATGAATGCACACATCACAAAGCAGTTTCTGAGAAAGCTTCTTTCTTCTTTTTATCTGAAGATGTTTCCTTTTTCACAAAGGCTTCAATGCTCTCTCAAATATTCATTCACACATTGTACAAAAACAGTGTTTCCCAACTGCTTAATGAAAAGAAAGGATTAACTCTGTGAGATGAATGCACACATCACAAAGCAGTTTCTCAGATCGCTTCCTTGTAGTTTTTATCCTTGGTTATTCACTTTTTCACTGTTGGCCACAATGAGCTACCAAATGTCCACTCACAGAATGAACAGAAACTGTGTTTATAAACTACTGAATACTAAGAAAGGTTTAACTCTGTGAGATAAATGCACACACCACCAAGCAGTTTCTCAGAAAGCTCCTTTCTTGTTTTTATCTGAAGATATTTCCTTTGTCACAATCAGCCTCAATGGGCTTCCAAATACCCCTTCGCAGATTCTACTAAAAGTGTTTACTCCTCTGAAGTTAATGCAAACACCACAAAGTGCTTTCTCAGACAGCTTCCTTCTAGTTTTTTTCCTTGAGTATTTCCTTTTTCACCATTGGCCTCAATGAGCTCCCAAATGTCTACTTGCAGAATGGACAAAAGCAGTGTTTCCAAACTGCCTAATCCAAACAAATGTTTAACTCTGTGAGATGAATGCACACATCTCAAAGCAGTTTCTCAGAAAGCTTCTTACTAGTTTTCATCGGAAGATGTTTGCCTTTTTACCATAAGCCTCAATATGCTCCAAAATATCCCTTCGCAGATTCTACAAAAACAGTGTTTCCAAACTGCTGAGTGAAAAGAAAGGTTTAACTCCATGAGATAAAAGCTCACATCACAAAGCAGCTTCACAGATAACTTCCTTCTTGTTTTTATTGTGTGATATTCAGTTTTTCACCATTAACCGCAATGAGAGTCCATTTGCACTATGGACAAAAACAGGGTTTCCAAACTGAGGAATCCAAAGAATGGATTAATTCTGTCAGATGAATGCACACATCACAAAGCAGTTTCTCAGAAATCTTCTCTTCAGTTTTTATCTTAATATATTTCCTTTTTCACTATAAGCCCCAATGTGCTCCCAAATATCCACTTGCATATTCTACAATAACAGTATTTCCAAACTGCTGAATGAAAAGAAAGGTTTAAATCTGTGAGATAAAAGCACACATTGCAAAGCAGTTTCTCAGACAGCTTCCTTCTAGTTTTTATCCTGAGATATTTGCTTTTTGGCCTTTGGCCTCATTGACCTCTGAAATGTCCATTGACAGAATGGACAAATACAGTTTTTCCAACCTGCTAAATCCAAAGAAAAGTTTACATATGTGAGATGAATGCACAAACCACAAAGCATTTTCTCAGAAAGTTTCTTACTAGTATTTATTTCAAGATATTGCCTTTTTCACCGTAAGCCTCAATGTGCTCGAATATACCTTCACAGATTCTAAAAAAACGGTATTTCCAAACTGCTGAATGAAAAGAAAGGTTTAACTCTGGGAGATGAATACTCACATCACAACGCAGATTCTCAGAGAGATTCCTTCTTGTTTTTATCATCGGATATTTGCTTTTCCCCCACTGATCTCAAAGTGTTCCCAAATGTCCATTTGCACAATGGACAAAAACAGTGTTTCCAAATGTTGAATCCAAATGAAGGTTTAACTCTGTGAGATGACTGCACACATCACAAAACAGTTTCTCAGAAAGATCTTCTCTTTATCAGACAATGTTTCCTTTTTCACCATAGGCTTCAATGTGCTCCCAAATATCCTCTCGCACATTCTACTAAAACAGTGTTTCCTAACTGCTGAATGAAAAGAAAGGTTTAACTCTGCAAGATGAATGCTAACATCACAAAGCAGTTTCTCAGAAAACTTCTTTCTAGTGTTTATCTGAAGATGTTTCCTTTTTCTCCATAAGCCTCAATGCGCTCCCAAATATCCCTTTGCACATTCTACAAAAACAGTCTTTCCAAACTGCTGAATGAAAAGAAAGGTTTAACTCTACTAGATGAATTCACACATCCCAATGCAGTTTTTCAGATAGCTTCCTTCTAGTTTTTATTCTGGGTTTTTCTATTTTTCACCTTTGGCCTCAATGAGCTCTGAAATGTCCATTGGCAGAAATGACAAAAACAGTGTTTCCAACCTGCTGAATCCAAAGAAAAGTTTAACCCTCTGAGATGAATGCAAACATCACAAAACAGTTTCTTAGAATGCTTCTTTCTATTTTTTATTTGAAGATGTTTCCCTTTTCACCAGAGGCCTCAATGTGCTCCCAAATATCCCTTCACAGATTCTACAAAAACAGTGTTTCCAAGTTTCTGAAGGAAAAAAAAAAAGCTTTAACAGTGTGAGATGAAAGCACACATCACAAAGTGGTTTCTCAGGGAGCTTCCTTCTGGTTTTTATCCTTCGATATTCACTTTTCATCATTGGCATCAATGAGTTCCCAAATATCCACTTGCAGAATGGATAACAACTGTGTTTCCTAACAGCTGAATCCAAAGAACAGTTTAACTCTGTGACATGAATGCACACATCAAAAAGCAGTTTCTCAGAAAGTTTCTTTCAAGCGTTTAACTGAAGATGTTTCCTTTTTCACCATAGGATTCAATGTGCTCTCAAATATCCCCTCACAAATACTACAAAAACTGTGTTTCCAAACTGCTAAATGAAAACAAAGGTCTAACTCTGCGAGATGAATACACGTATCACAAAGAAGTTTCTCAGATTGCTTCCTTATAGTTTTTATCATTGGGTATTCCCTTTTCCATCATTGACCTCAAGGAGCTCCAAAATCACTACTTGCAGAATGGACAGAAACAGTTTTTCCAAACTGCGGAAAATAAAGGAAGTTTTAACTCTGTGAGATGAATGCACACATCACAAAGCATTTTCTCTGAAATCATCTTTCTGTTTTTCAATGAATTTTTTTTTTTTTTTTTTTTTTTTTTTTTTACCATGGGCCTCAATGCACTCCCAAATATCCCTTTTCAGATTTAACAAAAACAGTGTTTCCAAACTGCTGCATGAAAACAAATGTTTAACTCTGCGAGATGAATGCACGCATCACCTTGCGGTTTCTCTGATATCTTCCTTATAGTTTTTATCATGGGATATTTGCTTTTTTGCCTTGGGTCTCAATGAGCTCCCAAATGTCCATTCTCTGAATGTACAAAACAGTGTTTCCAAACTGCAGAATACAAACGAAAGTTTACCTCTGTGACATGAATGCACACATCACAAAGCAGTTTCTCAAAAAGCTTCTTAATAGTTTTTATCTGCAGATGTTTCCTTTTTCACTATCGGCCTCAAATCACTGCCAAATATCCCTTCGTGGATAAACCAAATACAGTGTTTCCAAACTGCTGCATGAAAAGAAAGCTTCAACTCTGTGAGATGAATGCACATATCACAAAGAAGGCTCTCAGAAAGCTTCTCCCTAGTTTTTATCTGAAGATGTTTCCTTTTTCACCATAGGCTCCAATGCGCTCCCAAATATCCCTTCACAGATTTTACAAAAACAGTGTTTCTAAACTGCTGAACTAAAAGAAAGTTTAAACTCTTTGAGATGAATGCACACATCACAAAGCTGTTGTTCAGATACCTTCCTTTTGGTTTTTCTCCTGGGATATTCACTTTTTTGCCTTTGACCTCAATGAACTCAAAAATGTCCATTCACAGAATGGACAAAAACTGTCTCTAAACTGCTGAATTCAAAGAAAAGTTTAACTCTGTGAGTTAAATGCACACATCACAAAGCAGTTTCTCAGAAGGTTTTTTTCTTGTTTTAATCTGAGGATATTTCCTTTTTCACCGTAGTACTCACTGCGCTCCAAAATAGCCTTTCATACATCCTGCCAAAACAATCTTTCCAAACTTATTAATGAAAAGAAAGGTTTAACTCTGCAAGATGAATGCACACATCACAAAGAGATTTCTCAGGTATCTTCCTGATAATTTTTATCCTAGGGTATTTGATTTTCACCATTGTCCTCAATAAGTTCCCAAATGTCCACTCTCAGAATGGACAAAAACAGTGTTTCCAAACTGCTGAATCCACAGAAAAGCTTAACTCTGTGAGATGAATGCACACCTCACAAAATATTTTCTAAGAAAGGTTATTTCTTGTTTTTATCTGAATATGTTTCCTTTTTCACTATAGACCTCCATGTGCTCCCAAATATTCCTTCGCATATACTACAAAAACAGTGTTTCCAAGTTGCTGAATGAAAAGAAAGATTTAACTCTGTGAGATGAATGCACACATCACAATGTGGTTCTCAGACAACTTCCTTCTAGTTTTTATCCTCGAATATTCACTTTTTCACCATTGCTCTCAATGATCTCCCAAATATCCATTTACAGAATGGACAAAAGCAGTGTTTCCCAACTGCTGAATCCAACAGGAGGTTTAACTTGCTGAGACGATTGCATACTTCACAAAGCAGTTTCTCAGAAAGCTTCTTTCTAGTTTTTATCTAAAGATGTTTCCTTTTTTACCATAGGCCTCAATGGACTCCCAAATATCCCACTGCAGATTCTACAAAAACAGTGTTTCCAAACTGTTGCATGTCAGCAAAGGTTTAACACTGAGAGGTGAATGCACACATCACAAAGTGGTTTCTCAGATAGCTTCCTTCTATTTTTTATCCTGGGATATTCACTTTTTTCATCTTTTGGCCTCAATGAGCTCCAAAATGTCCACAGGCAGGTTGGACAAAAACAGTTTTCCAAAGAAATGTTTAACTCTGTGAGATGAATGCACACATCACAAAGCAGTTTCTTAGAAAGCTTCTTTTTTGTTTTTATCTGCAGATATTTCCCTTTTTACCATAGGCCTCAATTTGCTCCCAAATATTCCTTCACAGATTCTACAAAAACAGAGTTTCCAAACTGCTGAATGAAAGGAAAGCTTTACCTCTGCAAGATGAATGCACAGTGCTTCCTTCTAGCTTTTATCTTGGGATATTCACTTTTTTGCCTATGGTCTCAATGAGTTCCAAACGTGCATTGGCAGAATGGACAAAAACAGTGTTTCCAAACTGCTGAATCCAAAGAAATCTTTAACTCTGTGAGATGAATATATTCATCACAAAGCAGTTTCTCTGAAATCTTCTTTCTAGTTTTTATCTGATGTTTCCTTTTTCACCATAGGCCTCAAGGCGCTCCCAAATATCCGTTCACAGATTCTACAAAAACGTTTTCCAAACTGCTGAATGAAAAGAAAGTTAATTCTGTGAGATGAATGCACACATTACAAAGCAGCTTCACAGATAGCTTCCTTCTAGTTTTTATCCTGGGATATTTGCATTTATTGCCATTGGCCTCAATTAGTTCCCAGATGTGCATTCGCAGAATGGACAAAAACAGTGTTTCCAAACTGCTGAATGAAAAGAAAGGTTTAACTCTGTGAGAGGAATGCACACATCAAAAAGTGTTTTCGCATATAGCTTTCTTCTAGTTTTTAATCCTCGGATATTTGCTTTTTTGCCATTGGCCTCAATGAGCTCCAAAATGTCCATTCACAAAATGGACAAAAACGGTGTTTCCAAATTGCTGAATCCAAACAAACGTTTAACTGTGAGATAAATGCATACATCACAATGCAATTTCTCAGAAAGTTTCTTTCTAGTTTTTATCTGAAGATGTTTCCTTTTTCAACATGGACCTCAATGCATTCCCAAGTATCCCTATGCAGATTCTACAAAAACAGTGATTACCAACTGCTGAATGAAAAGAAGTTTTTAACCCTGGGAGATGAATGCACACATCACAAAGCAGTTTCTCAGATAGGTTCCTTCTAGTTTTTAACCTGGGATATTAGCTTTTTCACCATTGGCTTCAATGAGTTCCCAAATGTAAATTTGCAGAATGTACCAAAACAGTATTTCCTAACTGCTGAATCCAAAGAAACTTTTAAAGCTGTGAGATAAATGCACAAACCACAATGCAGATTTTTAGATATCTTCTGTCTAGTTTTTATCCACTGATATTCACTTTTATGCCACTGGCCTCAGGGAGCTCCCAAATGTCCATTCAAAGAATGAACAAAAGCAGTATTTCCAAACTGCTGAATGCAAAGAAATGTTTAACTCTGTGAGATGAATGCACACATCATGAAGTGGTTTCTCAGATAGCTTCTTTCTAGTTTTTAGTTGAAGATATTTCCTTTTTCACCAGGGGTCTCAATTTGTTTCCAAATATCGCTTTGCAGATTCTACAAAAACAGTGTTTCCAAACTGCAGAATGAAAAATAAAGGTTTAGTTCTGGTAGATGAATGCACACATCACAAAGCTGTTTCTCAGATAGTGTCCTTCTAGTTTTTATCCAGGGATATTTCCTTTCTCACCATTTGCCTCAATGAGCTCCCAAATGTACATTCACAGAATGGACAAAAACAGTGTTTCCAAACTGCTGAATGAAAAGAAAGATTTATCTCCGTAAGATGAATGCACACATCACAAAGCAGTTTCTCAGAAAGCTTCTTTCTTGTTTTTCTCTGAAGATGTTTCCTTTTTCACCCTAGGTCTCAATGTACTCCCAAATGTCCCTTCACAGATTCTATAAAAACAGTGGTTCCAAACTGCTGAATGAAAAGAAAGGTTTAACTCTGTGATATGAATATACACATCACAAAGCGGTATCTCCCATAGCTTCCTTCTAGTTTTTTTCCTGGGATATTCCATTTTTACCATTGGTCTCAGTGAGCTCCCAAATATCCATTCAAAGAATGAACAAAAACAGTGTTTCCACACTGCAGAATCCAAAGAAATTTTTAACTCTGTGAAATTGATGAACACATCACAAAGCAGTTTCTCAGAAACCATTTTTCTTGTTTTATTCTGAAGATGTTTCTTTTCTCACCATAGGCCTCAATGCACTCCCAAATATCCCTTCGCAGATTCTACAGAAACAGTGTTTCCAAACTGCTAAATGAAAAGAAAGGTTTAATTCAGCAAGGTGAATGCACACATCACAAAACAGTTTCTCAGATAGCTTCCTTCTAGTTTTTATTCTGCGATATTTGCTTTTTCTCCATTGGCACCAATGAGCTTCGAAATGTCCATTCAAGGAATGGACAAAAACAGTGTTTCCAAACTGCTAAATCCAAAGAAAGGTTTAACTCTGTGAGATGAATGCACACATCATGAAGTGGTTTCTCAGATAGCTTCTTTCTAGTTTTTATTTGAAGATATTCCCTTTTTCACTAGGGGCCGTGCCAATTTGTTTCCAAATATCCCTTTGCAGACTCTACAAAAACAGTGTTTCAAAACTGCTGAATCCAAAGAAAGGTTTAACTCTGTGAGAGGAATGTACACATTACAAAGAGGTTTTGCAGATAGCTTCCTTCTAGTTTTTATCCTCGGGTATTCACTTTTTTGCAATTGGCCTCAATGAGTTCACTTTTTTGCAAATGGCCCCCATTCCCAGATTGGACAAAACCAGTATTTCCAAACTGCTGAATCCAAAGAAAATTTTAACTCTGTGAGATGAATGCACACATCACAAAGCAGTTTCTCAGAAAGCTTTTTTCTAGTTTTTATCTGAAGATGTTTCCTTTTTCACCATAGGCCTCAATGCATGCCCAATATCCCTTTGCAGACTCTACAAAAAAAATGTGTTTGCAACTACACAATGAAAAGAAATGTTTAACTCTGTGGAATGAATGCACACATCACAAAGTGGTTTCTCAGATTGCTTCCTTCTCATTTTTATCCTGGGATTTTCATTTTTTCACCATTCACCTCAGTGAGCCCCCAAATGTCCGTTTGCTGAATGGACAAAAACTGTTTCCAAACTGCTGAATCCAAAGAAATTTTTAACTCCCTGAGGTAAACATACACATCAGAAAGCATTTTTTCAGATAACTTCCTTCTATTTTTTATCCTGGGATATTTGCTTTTTTGCCATTGACCTCAGTGAGCTCCCAAATGACCATTTGCAGAATGGACAAAAACGGTTTTTCCAAACTGCTGAATGCAAAGAATGGTTGAATTCTCTGAGATGAATGCACACATCATAAAACAGTCACTCAGAAAACTTCTTTCTAGTTTTCATCTGAAGATGTTTCCTTTTTCACCATAGGCTTTAATGTGCTCCCAAATATCCCTTCAGTTTCTACAAAAACAGTGTTTCCAAACTGCTGAATGAAAAGAAAGGTTTAACTCTGTGAGATGACTGAACATAATAAGCTGGTTTCTCAGATAGCTTCCTTCTAGTTTTTGTCCTCGGAAATTCGCTTCTTCCCCATTGGCCTCGATGAGTTCCCAAATGTCTATTTGCAGAGTGGACAAAAACAGGGTTTCCAAACTGCAGAATCCAAAGAAAGTTTTACTCTGTGAGATGAATGCACACATCGCAAAGCAGTTTTGCAGAAAGCTTCTTTCTTTTTTTTATC
>NW_012103862.1:0-411 GCF_000951045.1 Mandrillus leucophaeus
AGGTTCTTTCTAGCCTTGTTTTCTCCTTCCTATAAAAGAAAAGCTCTTTTTGGCCTAACCCTTGTGACCGCAGCATACTCTCTTTTGCAATAGTCTCTCTCCCCCTGTTATAATATTCCTTCCTGCCCCTTGCAATAATCCTTTCAAATAAAAGTCACTATTTTTTTGTTTGTTTGTTTTGTTTCCTTCAAATGGGATTTTTCTTTTCCTTTTTAAAATTTTTTTTTATTATACTTTAAGTTCTGGGTTACATGTGCACAACATGCAGGTTTGTTACATAGGTATAGGTGTGCCATGTTGGTTTGCTACACCCATAAACTCATCATTTACATTAGGTATTTCTCCTAATGCTATCCCTCCCCCAGCCTGCCACCTTCCAACAGGCCACGGTGTGTGACGTTGCCCTCCCTG
>NW_012103862.1:461-862 GCF_000951045.1 Mandrillus leucophaeus
AGGTTCTTTCTAGCCTTGTTTTCTCCTTCCTATAAAAGAAAAGCTCTTTTTGGCCTAACCCTTGTGACCACAGCATACTCTCTTTTGCAATAGTCTCTCTCCCCCTGTTATAATATTCCTTCCTGCCCCTTGCAATAATCCTTTCAAATAAAAGTCACTCTTTTTTTGTTTGTTTGTTTTGTTTCCTTCAAATGGGATTTTTCTTTTCCTTTTTAAAATTTTTTTAAATTATACTTTAAGTTCTGGGTTACATGTGCACAACATGCAGGTTTGTTACATAGGTATAGGTGTGCCATGTTGGTTTGCTACACCCATCAACTCATCATTTACATTAGGTATTTCTCCTAATGCTATCCCTCCCCCAGCCTGCCACCTTCCAACAGGCCACGGTGTGTGACGTT
>NW_012103862.1:1012-1479 GCF_000951045.1 Mandrillus leucophaeus
AATTATGGTTTCCAGTTTCATCCATGTCCTTGTAAAGGACATGAACTCATCCTTTTTTATGACTGCATGGTGTTCCATGATGCATCATATGTGCCACATTTTCTTTATCTAGTCTATCATTGATGGGCATTTGGATTGGTTCCAAGACTTTGCTATTGTAAACAGTGCTGCAAAAAACATATGTGTGTGTGTGTGTCTTTGCAGTAGAATGTACAAAAATCACAAGCATTCCTATACACCAATAACAGACAGAGAGTCAAATCATGAGTGAACTCCCATTCAATAAAATACCTAGGAATCCAACTTAAAAGGGATGTGAAGGACCTCTTCAAGGAGAACTACAAACCACTGCCCAAGGAAATAAAAGAGGACACAAACAAATGGAAGAACATTCCATGCTCATGGATAGGAAGAATAAATATCGTGAAAATGGTCATACTACCCAAAGTAATTTATAGATTCAATGC
>NW_012103863.1:0-355 GCF_000951045.1 Mandrillus leucophaeus
CTTCATGTACCATGACATCTTACAGTCTCGTGGTTGAAATGGTAAAAAGGACAATTAGGGAACAAGAGGAAAGGTGTTTGCTTCCTGACCTGGATGACTGATGTCAAGGAGGCATTAAAGGAGATTCTTCCACCAGAGTTTAATACCAGTAATTTCAACATTTTTCACATTGCATGACTTTTTAAAATAATGTAGTGTTAACTGATTCATTTATAAAAATAGAAGAATGACTAACCTTAACATGTCAACAATCTTTATTTTTAAAAATACGTTTTTCTGACTCCTTGCTAGACTTGAACACAATCAGGTTTTGCTTTAAAAATAGTTGCTTTTGGCAGCATTAGTTGAGCCTGAC
>NW_012103863.1:3850-4222 GCF_000951045.1 Mandrillus leucophaeus
GAAGGAAGGAAGGAAGGAAGGAAGGAAGGAAGGAAGGAAGGAAGGAAGGAAGGAAGGAAGGAAGGAAGGAAGAAGAAGAAAGGAAGTGAAACCGGGCATGGTGGCTCACGCCTGTAATCTCAGCACTTTGGGAGGCCAAGGCAGATAGATTACCTGGGGTCAGGAGTTCGACACCAGCCTGGCTAACATGGTGAAACCCGCCTCTACTAAAAATACAGAAATTAGCCAGCATGATGGCTCTTGCCTGTACTCCCAGCTACTCAGAAGGCTGAGGCAGGAGAATCACCTGAACCAGGAGCCCAGGAGGTGGAGTTTGCTGTGAGCCGAGATCCTGCCACTGCACTCTAGTCTGGGTGACAGAGCGAGATTATG
>NW_012103863.1:4282-4557 GCF_000951045.1 Mandrillus leucophaeus
AAAAACCTTGGAAAACATCGTTTGGGATATGCAATCATGTCTCATTTTGAATAATAATAATAATAAAAGACATTGTTGTAGTGTTTATTGGATCATTACCAAGTGCAAGGACTTCACTGTAGTGTGTTCATTTATTTTGTTTTTGAGGGAGGTATTATCCCTCTTTTGTAGATGAGATGACCAAAATGTGGAGGTTTAAAAACATAAAGTCAGGAGTTGAACCCAGACAATCTAGCTGTAGATTTTGTGCCCTTAGTCACTATGCATTGATGTCT
>NW_012103864.1:0-1362 GCF_000951045.1 Mandrillus leucophaeus
CTTTCTGAGAAACTTCTTTGTGTTCTGTGAAATCATCTCACAGAGTTACAGCTTTCCTATCAAGAAGCCTTTCGCTAAGACAGATCTTGTGGAATTGGCAAAGTGATATTTGGTAGCCCACAGAGGGCTATGGTGAAAAAGGAGATATCCTCAGAGGAAATCTGGAAAGAAGCTTTGTGAGAAACTTCTCAGTGTTCTGTTAATTCATTTCACAGAGTTACATCTGTATTTCGTGGATCTCTTTGGTACCGTTATTTCTGTGGAATCTGAGAACAGATACTTCGGATCCCTTTGAAGACTATAGGGCCAAGGGAAATATCCTCCGATAACAAAGAGAAAGAACCTTTCCTGAAACTTCTTTGTGTTCTGTGAAATCATCTCACAGAGTTACAATTTTCCCCTCAAGAAGCCTTTCGCTAAGACAGTTCTTGTGGAATTGGCAAAGTGATATTTGGAAGCCCATAGAGGGCTATGGTGAAAAAGGAAATATCCTCAGATGAAATCTGGAAAGAAGCTTTCTGAGAAACTGCTTAGTGTTCTGTTAATTCATCTCACAGAGTTAATTTCGTGGATCTCTTTGCTAGCCTTATTTATGTGGAATCTGAGAACAGATATTGCGGATCCCTCTGAAGACTGTAGGGCCAAAGGAAACATCCTAAGACAACAAGGAGAAAGAACCTTTCTGAGAAACTTCTTTGTGTTCTGCAAAATCATCTCACAGAGTTACAGCATTCCCCTCAAGAAGCCTTTCGCTAAGACAGTTCTTGTGGAATTGGCAAAGTGATATTTGGAAGCCCATAGAGCTGTCTCTTATACACATCTAGATGTGTATAAGAGACAGGAGTTACAACTTTCCCCTCAAGAAGCCTTTCGCTAAGACAGTTCTTGTGGAATTGGCAAAGTGATATTTGGAAGCCCGTAGAGGGCTAAGGGCCAAAGGAAATATTCTCCGATAACAAGGAGAAAGAACCTTTCTGTGAAACTTCTTTTTGTTCTGTGAAATCATCTCACAGAGTTACCGCGTTCCTCTCAAGAAGCCTTTCGCTAAGACAGTTCTTGTGGAATTGGCAAAGTGACATTTGGAAGTCCATAGGTGGCTACAGTGAAAAAGGAAATATCCTCAGATGAAATCTGGAAATAAGCTTTCTAAGAAACTGCAGAGTGTTCTGTTAATTCATCTCACAGATTTACATCTGCATTTCGTGGATCTCTTTGCTAGCCTTATTTCTGTGGAATCTGAGAACAGCGATTTCGGATCCCTTTGAAGACTACAGGGCCAAAGGAAATATCCTCCGATAACAAGGAGAAAGAACCTTCCTGAGAAACTTCTTTGTGTTCTGTGAAATCATCTCACAGAGTTAC
>NW_012103865.1:0-2894 GCF_000951045.1 Mandrillus leucophaeus
TCTGTAGCAGATCATATGGAGAAAACACACAGGAGGAATCTGGAGGAATTCACAGGCGGGCTTCTTTATGCTCTCTTCCTCCCAGGAGGGGACACACAGAGCTCTCTCTCCTCCCAGCAGCAAAAATGCATGAACACATGTGCACGGTTTCTGCCAAGGCAGCCCATTACAGACTTAGCATCCAAGAGGGTTTAGTAGAGGCTGTTCACACAGGCACCTACTGTCTAGCATGAACCAAAAGTCTAGATCCCAGAAGGAAATCTGATGTTCAGCATAATTATTATTTGCAACACCAGCCTAGGCACAATGAGCCACCCCTCTCAGTCAGGAGAAACTTTACGTCAGTTCAGGATACTGTTCACTAGCCAAGTTCCCAGATTTCAGCCAAGTCCAATCTTGCGAGCAGGACTTTCTAAGCACTGCAGTCTCCAGCCTCCTGTCAACTCTTGTGCACAGACACTCTTCAACTCTCTTTTGCCATGTCTTGAACTTGGGAGCTACATGGTACAGATTGGCTGATGATAATATGGAAGCATCCTGGCTCACTGGGTCGTAATTTGGTGGACAATCACTGAGGAAAGCTGCTCATGCCACACTGGACTTTGTGGTCATGGGAAGTAAGACTTCACAGAGCTACGCCAATGAGATTTTAGATTTGTTTTGTTTGTTTTGTTTTCTGTAGCACAGCTGTTCTTGTCTAAGAGAATTAGTATCTAGAATGAGTAAAATATTCTTATTACTTAGTATTAAGAAGACAACCCATCTGGGAACGGTGGCTCCCGCCTGTAATCCCAGCACTTTGGGAGGCCTAGGCGGGCAGATCACGAGGTCAGGAGATCCAGACCATCGTGGCTAACACAGTGAAACCCCGTCTCTACTAAAAATACAAAAAGTTAGCCGGGCGTTGTGGCGGGCGCCTGTAGTCCCAGCTACTCGGGAGGCTGAGGCAGGAGAACGGCACGAACCCGGGAGGCAGAGCTTGCAGTGAGCTGAAATCTCACCACTGCACTCCAGCCTGGGCGACTCAGTCTCCAAAAAAAAAAAAAAGAAGACAACTCAATAAAAACAGCAATACTGAGGCTGAGTAGGCAATTCACACAAGAGTGAACATACGTTACCACTAAACATGAGAATCACTTTTCAACCTTACTTACTATCAGAATATTGTAACCTGAAATAGTAAGTTATGATTTCAACACTACTAGATTGGATACTTTTCCAAGGAATGACAGTCCTACATTTGAGTAGACATATGGACTAGTGAAAATTGTTCATATATTTCTTACAAAAAATAATTACAACTATATCAGAAAACTCACTGTGAGATATATTGTGACAAACCACATTTCTGGAAAATTTATCAGTGTATTTAAATCCCTTGGGTTCCTTTCATTGTCTTTAAGTTCAGTAATGGAGAATGCAAATGTCAGTGGTTTTCCTATTTTGATGGTAGTCTTTCCATCTTTTAAAAAGTATGCCAAAATGAGTGTAACATATAATTTTGTCAATTTATTTTTTAAATGTACAATTCAGTGGCATTAAGTACATTCACCTTGTTGTGGAATTATCAGAATTATTCATTTCCAAAATTATTTTCGTCACCCCAAACAGAAACCTTGTACCTATTAAGTAATAACTTCACTTTCCCCCTCCTCTGGCAAACTCTATTTTCTGTATGAACAAATTTGCCTATTGTAGATAATATATTTATATGAAATCAGGCAATATTTTTCCTTCTGTTTCTGTCTTTTTTCACTTAGCATAATGTTTTCCAGATGCATCCATATTGTAGCATTGATCAGAACTTCTTTTCATTTTCAATCATATTCCATTGTATGTATATAATACATATGTTTATTCATTCATTAGTCAATTGACATTTGGATAGTTTCCACCTTGTAGATATTGAGAACAATGGTGCAGTCAAGATTGGTCTGAAAATATCTGTTTGATTCCTTGTTTTCAATTCTTTTGGGTATATACCTAGGAGTGGAACTTTTGGGTCCTTTGGTAATTCTGTTTCTCATTTTGAGTAACTACCAAAATGGTTTTTTGTTGCAACTGCATGATTTTAGATTTCCACCAGCAACGTTCAGTTTCTTCACAACATTTCCAGGACTTGTTATTTCCTTTTCTTTTTCTTTTCAAAAATATGATGATGATGATTACTATTTTTATAGCCATCCTAGTAAGTGTGAATAATATCTCATTGTGGTTTGATTTGCATTTACCTAATGACTAAAGATGTTATGCCAGCAAAAAAATCCCTTTTTTTTTTTTTTTTTTGAGACAGACTCTTGCTCTGTCGCCCAGGCTAGAGTGCAGTGGCGCGATCTTGCTTCACTGCAAGCTCGGCCTCCCGTGTTCACACCATTCTCCTGCCTCAGCCTCCTGAGTAGCTGGGACTACAGGTGCCTGCCACGACGCCCGGCTAATTTCTTGTATTTTTAGTAGAGACAGGGTTTCACGGTGTTAGCCAGGATGGTCTCGATCTCCTGACCTCGTCATCCGCCCGTCTCAGCCTCCCAAAGTGCTGGGATTACCCGGCCGATGATTACTATTCTTATAGCCATCCTAGTAAGTGTGAATGATATCTCATTGTGGTTTGATTTGCATTTACCTAATGACTAAAGATGTTACAAGTCTTTTCTTGTGCCTATGGGCAATTTGCATACCTTCTTTGGAGGTAATATTTATTTTACTTGATTGCGTTTTTAGAGTCTCCACTGACTTTAGATTTACGCTGGTGTACTGCGATGATACTAAAGGAAATTGAGATTAAACTTCTCTTGGGTGATTTGTTATGGCTAATGTTTTTAGTGCAGTACTTCTGAGACATTTTTGGTACTGTAGAAGAGAGAAATAAGTAATTTATTGATATTTCCTGGAATTAG
>NW_012103865.1:3448-4406 GCF_000951045.1 Mandrillus leucophaeus
TAAAGGCTGTACTGGGGCTCCCTTAAATGTGGTATGTTTCTCACTGCTTGCTGCTGTTAGTATTCTTTCTTTGGCTTTGATTTTTGGTAATTTGATTATATTGTGTCTTGGTGAACCCCTTTTTGAGTTAAATTTGATTGGCAGCCTTCAAGCTTCCTGCACCTGGATGTTGCTGTCTTTCCCCAGATTTGGGAAATTTTCTATGATTATTTCCTTATATATGATTTTGGGGCCTAACAGCATATGTACATTGTTTCAAAGCCTCAATACAAGGATTACTATTTAATTACAAAGGGCAAAGGGCACATTCACAATGGAGAGATCTGGGATCAGTCATCTCAAATTTAGCATTGCCAAAATGCATACAAACAACATTCCATGTTCTTGCGATTGACTAGATGCAATGGGAAATAGACGTTATCTGTGGTGTGTATTTCCCAAGTAATTAACCTCTAATGATATGGAAATTTTTATGGTGAGCTGTTTTACAAGTAAGCTGACCAGGACACTTCAAAAATCTATGGTCATGAAAAACAGAAAACATAGTAAGTAGCTAGAGGAGATATATCGTTGAAAAGTAACTAAAAAGACCCGACAACCTCCTGAAATACATGATCTTTAATATTGCCCTACCTAGAGGAAAAAGTAAATCGAAACCAAGGGACATGTTGAGACAACTGGAGAAATTTGAATGTAAATTATATACTGGATAATGATGCTATATGAATGCTAATTTTTTGAGTGTAATAGTGACATTTGTGGTTATGTAAGATAATGCCAATTGTTTAGAAGAGACATATTGAATTACTAAGGAAAAAACGTTTCAGAAATTAAGGGTAAAATATACAGAGAGATGTAAAGGTCACAAAATGTTAACAATTGGTATACAGATGTACATTTTAAGATTCTGTTTGTTTTATTTTTCTCTAAACTTTTCCATAGGTGTTCAGTTTTTAAA
>NW_012103865.1:5026-11204 GCF_000951045.1 Mandrillus leucophaeus
AGACCAGGGCACCAACCTCTGGGCTTCTTTTGAGGAGTCTGTGCTGTGTCACAACCTGGAAGAGAAGCGGAAGAAAGAGCAGGCCTGTGCAAGGAAAACCGGGATGAGCAAGACCCTCACTTTGTACCAGCCTGCTCTTACAGTGACTAATCCAGATCCTGGAGAGAGAGAACTGACTCCTGGCATTAATCTTCCATGAAGAGTCCAACCCCATGACCCAAACAACTCCCATGTGGCTCAAAATTGCTACATTGAGGCTCAAAATTGCTGCATTGAGGACCAAGATGAGTTTTGTTGGGGACAAACCACAGCCAAACTGCAGGCGGGGCTCTGGCAAGACAGTAGGAATAGATGGAGCTGGGAGGAATTCCCCCTAGTTCCTCACAAACGCTGTCTGATATCAGCCCTGATTCTACTGAGGACAGTATAGACATGGCCCCAGTATCTCTGACCCATGAATCGAGAGCCTGAGCCTGGTAACTCTGAGCCATTGGCCAGTAGGCGGCACTAGGGTTTGCTGGGGTTGGCTTGCTTTTAAATCAGGGGTCAGTGCTGTCTGAGGAGTTAAGTTTAAAGGAAAAGTCTGGCTTCATCCCAGCATTCAGGATCTAGTTGGCAGATGTGAGTGGCCAGTGGAATGTGAGACATTAAATGGAAACTCTTCATCCCCCATTGATGCAGGTAGGTAACCTCTGTTCAGCAGGGAAATCCCAACTGTAGCAAATCATTGAGTGAAGAATGTTCTGGGCTTGCATGGGGATAGATGGAGGACAGCCAGGAGCCAACCTGCATGCTCAGAGACCCATAGAAAGGGAGAATCACTTCCTCCTCAGGAGAACTCAGAGAAACCTTAGCAATTCACCTGTACCCCACACCTAACCCATTCCAGTTGTGCCCTGGATGGTGGACAGGAGGATGTAAAGGGAACATAGGAGAGGGGAGTGGACAATTCCAGACCTCTGCAGATAGGCTTATCTCAAATAACCCCGCAAATATTCTGAATAAGAACCAGATGTCCCAGGGCTCTGGCCTTTTCTTCCCTGAGCAGCATGATGATGCCTCATTCCTGCCTTGACAAAGATTCTGTCATGAATTTCTCAGTTGTGCTGCCCAGGAAGCAGATGAGGCCTGGGAACAATGAGGAATGTTGTCCCTGGACTTGGCATGCCTCACTCGCAAGCACATCACATGTAGGTCCTGTGACTGATAGGTTTGATAGACAGATAAGTCCTGTTTCTAGCCACCAGCCTCTATCCCCTGAATGCTGTTGTCACTCAAAGCCACAACCCTGGTCACAAAGATGGAGCAGGTAGTGGCACCTTAATGTGAAGAAATTTTCCATCATGCAATTATTACCTGGTGCCTACATGAGTTTGACTCAAACCAGCAGTTGTTTACCTCAGTGATAGAAGATTTATGACAGAGACAGATGGTTCTTGTAATTCTACACCCACAGGTGTTCACCTGATAACCTTGACATGTGTCCTGTAGGTTTTGGGGGTTTGGTGGAAATCTCTGAGCCCGCCTCGCTGAACACATATATCCTCGTTCCCAGCTCTCTAGACATACATCTCCTTGTATTATTGTCTTATGCCAACTCTCAGGTGCTCCATCCCCTAACTCTTCCCATCCTTCATCCCTTAGGCAATGAATAAAAGTATATTTGTAACTAATGTTGTCCAATTAGAAAAAAATGCCAGATACTAGCCTCTGCTGTTCAATTGTAAATTACACTAAATCTGCAAGTATTTTTTTTTTTTCTTCAAGATTTCAACAAATCCAATTTTGGATTTCTTACAGTATCCACAATGATATTTTCAGGGATAAGAGAGTCCCCACTCATCTTATAAGATATCAGAACTTTCATTACATAGATGACCAAGAACCATAGGCAGAACCGTGATGAAGACTTGGTACACAATGCATCATGAAGATTGATAACAGAAAAGAGAAAACTGGTCATTGACCTTCACAAAAAATGAACTCTCTCAGGGTATTATTTTACCCCTTTAGCTTAGAGCATGTCAGCTGGCTCAACATGCTTCTAGGATAAACCTGTGTCAACTACCCCAGCTCCCGCTCTGTCTAAGCTCAGAGCAATGAGAAGATGGAGAACCTGGTAAGACAGAAATGCCCAGAGAGAAGGATATACAGATAAGACACAGAGGTTACGAATTGTTGTCTGTACTTTGAGTTGCCTTTGACACATTCAAGTAGAAACATCCAGCAGAGGATGGGTTTCATGCACGTCCGTGTGAAGGGACCACCAAACAGGCTTTGTGTGAGCAACAAGGCTGTTTATTTCACCTGGGTGCAGGCGGGCTGAGTCCGAAAAGAGAGTCAGTGAAGGGAGATAGGGGTGGGGCCGTTTTATAGGATTTAGGTAGGTAAAAGCAAATTACAGTCAAAGGGGGTTGTTCTCTGGTGGGCAGGGGAGGGGGGTCACAAGGTGCTCAGTGGGGGAGCTTTTGAGCCAGGATAAGCCAGGAAAAGGAATTTCACAAGGTAATGTCATCAGTTAAGGCAGGAACAGGCCATTTTCACTTCTTTTGTGGTGGAATGTCATCACTTAAGGCAGGAATGGCCATCTGGATACGTACGTGCAGGTCACAGGGGATATGATGGCTTAGCTTTGGCTCAGGCCTGACAAGGGTCCTGGAGATGCAGTGGGTGATCCAATCCCCCAAACCCTAGAGATGTGAGTGAAGACACCTTGATGAACTTGCACACAGTCGATGAATATGCTAAAGCAACTTCTAACTCTGTTTTAGTTCATAACAATTGGTTTCTAAGAACTTAGGCATTTGTGGAGACAAAGATGTCACTGTAGGAACTACCACATAAGGACAGGGGCGTCCCTCCACCTCTGCTCCTGTTCACAAGGACCCTGAACTGGCAAAGCTCCCATCCTGCCCTGACCCTGCCATGGGCACCAGGCTCCTCTGCTGGGCGGCCATCTGTCTCCTGAGGGCAGGTAAGTCCTAAGAACACCATGATCACCCCATTGGAAATTCCAGTGATTACTTCAGTCATTTCTGTCTTTCTGTTTTCAAATTCTGTCTTTTTTTCCCCAACAGAATTCACAGAAGCTGGAGTTGCCCAGTCCCCCAGATATAAGATTACAGAGAAAAGCCAGGCTGTGGCTTTTTGGTGTGATCCTATATCTGGCCATGCTACCCTTTACTGGTACCGGCAGATCCTGGGACAGGGCCCGGAGCTTCTGGTTCGGTTTCAGAATGAGGATGTAGTAGATGATTCACAGTTGCCTAAGGATCGATTTTCTGCAGAGAGGCTCAAAGGAGTAGACTCCACTCTCAAGATCCAGCCTGCAGAGCTTGGGGACTCGGCCGTGTATCTCTGTGCCAGCAGCTTAGACACAGCGATGCAGAGACACTTCCCTCCTGTGCACAAAACTGCAGGGCTCGCTCCTCTCTATCAGCTCACAGCGGCCTTTCCTTATTCCTCATCCTCCCAGGGAAGAAGTGAGTTTTCAGATATAGCTAGGATTCATATAGTGGGAGGAAATGAACTATTTCTTAAAACATGAGCACTATCATTGTTGGTTGAAAATACGTCTTAGGGATTTGAAAGACTTCTGGGTGGGAATTCAAGAAACCAAAACTGAAAGTGATTTATCACAGGGACAGTGATGGTTGTTCTTCTATAAAAAATGCGTACAATGCTGTATGTTAATTAAGAAAATAAATACACAAACTTGAAAAATAAAAACATTTAATCACTAAAACATGTGTGTTAAGCTTTAATAATATAGATACTGATTTCATGCAAGTAACAAACAGCAGGCCCTCCTTCTGCCCTTGTCAGCATCTGAATGATTGGAATCTTATCCTGGCTCTGGAATCTCTTCTTGACCTCGCACTGGATGTTTCATGCAATCAAATCTCAACAGATACTATGTGTTTGGAAATCCTTTCCCTCTGTTTTTGTGGAAATATGACAATGATCATAATATTGTAATGATGATGATGTTGATCATTTCAGCTATTTCATTCAGCACACTTTAAACTTCAAAGAAATGCACACAAATGGTTATCTTGGAAACAATTACCAAATCTTAGCTCAAAATGAATTTTGCTTCACTGGAGTGCTTTAACTTTTCAATGTAACAGACATAGCCCAACATCATAGGTAGTCCTGGGCCAGCTAGTTCAGAGGCTGGTGAGGACACTTCTACTTGTCTGCCCATGTGCTTGTCTGCTCATTAAAATAGCTCCTTAGTGCATTAGATATTCCTGCCAGAACTTCAGAAGCAATGAACTGCCCCTGGTCCAATTGTCTCCCCTAATAATGCAATGTGTGTGTCCAAGTCTAGTCTCTACCCTAACTTCTGCCGGATTCTCTTGTATTAGAAATCATTCCGAAGTACTGGTTAGAATGCTTGGGAAGGCAGCTTCCTGGGAATCCTCTGAAGGACCGTGGCTGTCAGTGATTCCCTCGTTATACTTCTTGAGAGCATCTTGTATTTCAATGAACGTAGGACTCTCAGTTATTTCAGTCTGTCTGTTCCTGTTCACCTCTGAGATCTTTGTGGCTTGTTTGTGTTGATTTTCTTTTGTGCTGCTTCTCAGTCATTTGTTTGTATTTTTCCTTATAAACCTGATTATTTTCAACATTGTGCCAGACACTATGGTTGTAGAAATAATTTTGGTCTAGGATGACATAGCTTTCTCCAGAGATAATTTTATTGTGCTTTGTAAAGTGCATGGTTGTATAAACAATCCAGGACTCCCTGAAACAGAATTCAAGGCCTGAGATATCCTGGAGCCCCTGGAGAGCAGGTTTCCTACTAGTTCATTGTTTCTATTCAAGTCCCTCAGTGGTCACACTCAGTGAAGTCTGGTCTTAGCCTTTACCCCACCCCCGGCCTGTGAGTCAGCTTCCTGAGAGCTGGGCTGGGATCAGCAAATGCCTCTAAGGACAGTGACTGCTGTGCTCACTCCCCAGGCTTCTGCCTTCTTCAAGATTCTGGACCAGTTATCCCTCATAATGTTTTCGGGATATTAATTAGCTGCAGTTTGTGTTAGTGTGGTAATTTACCCAACAATTTAAATAATAACAGAAGGGTTAATTTTGTTACGAGAAACGGATCCTGATCCAACCCCCAAGAGAAGGTTCTTGGATCTCATGCAAGAAAAAATTCAGGGTGATTCCACAGTGCAAAGCCAAAGCAAGTTTATGAAGAAAATAAACTGGTGAAAGAACAGCTACTCCATAGACAGAGTAGGGCTTTCCCAACAGTAACAGGAGGAGCACATCTACCCTAGGTACAATACTTGTTTATATATAGGACAAGAAAAGATCGTTGAGAGATGTGCTCTGCTACGAGGGTTTGTGATAAAGGATTAATTTTCTTAATTACTATGTTTTGCAAGAAGCAATATTATAATCTTTAAAGTGAAATTTGGAACGTTTCTGTTCTCAAGATATTGGGGTATCATGACATTCCCAAGTCTGGGTCTGTTTAGTAAACATTATTAATCTGCTGCTTTAACCGTAAACATCTAGAGGTTAGGAATACCTGACTTTCTGGGAATGCCGCCCAGCAAGCCCAGCCTCATTTCTTTCACTTAAGATGGAGTCACTCTGGTTTGAACACCTCTGACAGTTTGAGTTTCCTATTCTGTAATTACTCAGATGAAGGTCAGAGAATTTTATTTAACATTTTAATTTTCTTTGGATTTCAATGTCAGATTCTTAGTCTGTGATTTGCTTGATATTTAACTTAAATAGCATAGAGGAATGTTATATTGAAACTTTAATTTTGAGGAAAGGACTTTTTTTAAACTTGAAGGGGATTTATAATCAAATTGGGACACTCACTTGATTTTGACATTTTATCATTCAGAATATTATTATGTTGTTAATTACATAACCGTCGATGCTTCATTGGAACAGGGTAATGAGAACAGAGAGTAAATATTTAAATTTGATCAGATCTTTGACACACCTGACAAAAACAAGCAATGGGGAAAGTATTACCTATTTAATAAATGGCGCTGGGAAAACTGACTAGCTATATGCATAAAACTGAAACTGGACCCTTTCCTTGTACCTTATACAAAAATTAACTCAAGATGGATTAAAGACTTAAATCCATAAAAACCCTAGAAGAAAACCTAGGCAATACCATTCAGGACATAGACATGGGCAAGGACTT
>NW_012103865.1:12234-80430 GCF_000951045.1 Mandrillus leucophaeus
AGATGACGGGTTGATGGGTGCAGCAAACCACCATGGCACATGTATACCTATGTAACAAACCTGCACGCTGTGCACATGTACCCCAGAACTTAAAGTATAATAAAACATAAAAATAAAACAAAGTTAATCAGAAAGCAGAGAGTGAACATGGAATGTACTTCATTCCTGCACCGTCATGACTCATTTGTACCATGTTTTGTGAGCACACCTGAGGGTCAGGGGTCGGAACTGGAGGGAGTCACAGGTGTGTGGCTATCATCATTTCCTAGTTAAACCCAGTCCCCTGGAAACATGTTTGGTTCCACATTTTCCATTTGAGGGAACTTCCCTAAAGTAATACACTGGTTTTTGTCTTTCCATTATTTGCCAAATGTTTCCCATGGGAAGGGAAATAAGTTATCTTATTTAGTCTCCTCTTCATCTGAGCTTAGTCTCTCTTCATCATCACCCTTTCATCCTGGCTACTGGGAAAAAAAGTAGATTCTTTCGGTGCCTCTTCAACACGCACTAAGATTAGTGGAACACTTTCTTTTCCTTACAGGGTTGGTCTGTAGTTTGCAGGGGAGAGAGAATGGATTAAATTCTGATTCAGAAGAGTGTTGGTTGGCTTATTTGCTCTCCTATCTGAGCACTGTTGGTTATTAACACTGATATTTTATCTCCACTTGTCTGACTTCAATGTTCATCTCTCAAGTGGCTCCATCTTAGGCAATAACAACATAAAGATTGCCTTTTCACCTTCTAACACCAACAAATCATAATTCCCATATCTCCATGACTCAATAAAGCAAAGCACAAGTCCCCTGTGTCCTGGCAAGAGAGCACATTTGTGCTGTTTCTGCCTACTGGCCACAAGGAGGCACTGTGGCTTTAAAAACGTGACTTTTTTTTTTTTTTTTTGAATCAACATTTTCCAAGAATGGGGGAAAAATTAAATACTATCTGATTTTGATGGTGCAAGAAATAAAAAAGCCTGGGGGCTTCCAGTACCCCTGACCCAGCTGACCTTCCCTTCCTAGGCCCATGTATTTTCTGTGTATCTACTCAAGGAAAGGGAAGTGTGGCTGTGCAGTAAGAGTGGCAATTTAGGAAACACAGGCTCAAGGGCTTGATGCCAGGAGGGTCCCAGAAGAGGGCAGGACACTGGTGATCAGAGGGGCTTAGAGAGCATGATGCTAGTGTAAGCTGTGCATCAAAAGTGGTTCCTTTTGTTTCCTTCAGCAGTTGATTTTTATTATCATTATTACTTTAGTTGTCCTCCACATCTACTTCTTTAGTATGGCTGGCTACTTCTCTTTCTAACTCTTCATGCACTACCCAGGATCTCACCCTAGGCAGAAACAAATCCCCAAACTCTCACCAGCCGCGCTCATCAAACAAACCTTCCTGGCAGACTGTGATCTCGCCAAGAGCTATCAAGTTGATCAAGCTATAAACTGACTTCATCACTAGTCTAAAGAGCCATGGCAAGGACAGTTGCTGGAGAAACCCTAATTAAACCGGGAGGAGAGACATAAGGATTTTAAAGCAGTTTTCAAACTAGCCCTTCTCAAGAACCAAACATATAAGGGATCATTGGGAGCTGTCTCTGATGTGTGTTAAAGAGGAAAGAACAGACAAAGATGAGATTCTGATGCCTGCTCTCTGTTCCTACAGATCTCCCCAGAAGTCATTGTAGACCTGCTACAATTTCCCTCACTTTGCTGTGATACAACGTTTCTTTGTTGGCTCCTCCTCTCTGTGACTTAAACCTCTCTCCCTGCCCTCCCCTATCTCCCTTCTTCCAGAATGGTCCTCTGCCATTCCCAGAGACTTGCAGAACACTGAGGTTTGAAATACATGAAATAGATCACTTAAAAAAATTAATAATGATCTCTGTTAAGTGACTAAGGTTTCATATGTGAATTGTGCACACACAAAAAATCACAGTACACTTCTGAGATAATGTTAGAAGGCGTATGTAACGACCAGGTTAGCTTTGATTAAGGAATTTGGGACTCAGGGTGAAAGGACAAGATAAGTTAGTACACAAGAAAATGAGTTGATTTATTCTGTAGTAATGGGAACTTGTTTTAAAAAATGGAGAAAGAAATTGTTGAAAACCATAACTCCCTCAAGAGGTCTGGGAATCCTGTAGCTTACACGGAATAGAAACTGAAAGAGATTAGACTGAGCTATTCAGAATAAACAAATATCTCAGACTAAGAGTTTTGGTTTGTATCTCTTCACAGGCTGAAATTTTTAATTGACTTTTGAAAGTAATACTAAATAATAACTATGATAACCAATATTTTTATTTTTAAAGACCTTTAATTTGATTTCCGTACTAGAGTTATTTGCCATAAAAGATAAATGGTGAGAATGATTTGTATTAAAATGATTAATTAAATATGATTTATAGGGAAAAAGAGGCTTGCATTTTTCTTATTAAAGAAATTTTTCACAGATAAATTGATCTTTAGCACATGTGGGAGTGCATTTCTTGGGAGTAGGGGAACTAATACCTAGATTATGGAATATACCAATAAGAAGTAAAGTTACCCCATCCAGATTATATGTGATATATAGATTATATATATAATTACATACACCGCTAAGATTTTTAAGTCTTTAAGCTTTATGACAGTCTGAACTAAGTCAGTTTTTCTTCTTCACCTCATTACTAAGATAGCAAACATCCTGCTTTTTCCAACCCACTCCACCTACTCCTGTTTCCGTGTTCTGACCCTATTATGTCTTTTCCCCTGTACTATTCCAGATGTGCTCAGGAATCATACGCGGAGTCTTCTCCAAACTGTCCTCTCAATAGTCCACGGAACAATGAAGATTTGAGGGGAGGACGGTGGAGGAACTAAGACAGAGTCTGTGGTGCACCCTCTAGAAGAGCTGATAACACCTCTGTAGCCAAGACCTTTAAGAACTCAGAGTAAAGTATCTATTTTCTGAAAAGTTATCTACATTTGACCTTTTTTCATTTCTGCTTGTACTTTAAATTAGTACATAAACTATGTGTAGTAGCTGGGGAGGCACAGACTGTCTCTAGAAGCCAGACCTGCTATAGCAACGTTTTATTTGAAAACAAGAAAGATCCTGGCGAACAAGAAGATATAGCATGTTAAATCTTCAAAGATGCAGGAAATCTGTGATTTTTAAATATTTCTCCATCTAGAATTTACTAGAATTTAATGAGCCTTGCCGAGTTTCAGGTGTATTGAAGAAAAAGGAAAGTGAGTGCACTCAGACTGCTGGAGCAGTGCTGAGAATAGGACACCACGAGCTTTACCTTAGCTTTCCTATCAAGTATTTGAAAGACTGTGGGCGTTGATTTTAACTTTCCACTCTTCAGTGATGTGATAAGTTATTAACACATAATCTAACATAAAAAAATTGGCCGGGTGCGATGACTCATTCCTGTAATCCCAGCCCTTTGGGAGGCTGACGCGGTGGATCCAGAGGTCAGGAGATCGAGACCAGCCTGGCCAATATGTTGAAACCCCGTCTCTACTAAAAATACAAAAATTAGCCAGATGTGGTGGCACGTGCCTGTAATCCCAGCTACCCGGGAGGCTGAGGCAGGAGAATCGCTTGAACCCAGAAGGCAGAAGTTGTGGTGAGCCGAGATCGCACCATTCTACTCCAGCCTGGGTGACAAGAGTGAAACTCAGTCTTAAAAAAAAAAAAAAAAAAAAAACAAATTTGAATTATAGCCAAATCTTACAAAAAATTTATATGAAATATTTAATTTTGCAAAAAAAAAAATTGATACAATGACCTCCAACCTTGTTCACCTTTTTTTATCTTCAATATGTCACACAGAGTTTGGCACATAATAGATGATAAATAAATTATTTTGACTCTATTGAGTAAATGATGATAATATTTCACATTCTCTCAATATAATAGCTGAATTCTATGTGTACCTTCTTACTTAGCAGCTAGTTTCACTTCAAAAGAGGCTTCTTCCTCCACGTGAAATACAACGGAGGGTCATTATGGTTTGTCTCAATTTTCCATACAACTTCTGCAATATTCCAAGCAAATGTGTTTCCCCAGTCAGGATTAATGGCCAGTGTTACACAGTATCCTAACCACATCTAAAACTGGAATTTGCAAACATCCTTTTGGAACAAAAAAAATTTATGTTATAATAATACTTATCCAGTCTCATGATCTGGTAAAAGAAATTCTTCCCCACAACCGCATTTTCCCAAAACCACATCTTTATGAAGCTGGAAACATCATCTCAGAAAGCACTGAAAGAAAAGTGCTGAAAACACTGAAAGAAAAATTCACCGTGCTCGGTAATATAGTCTTATCATCCTTGCAATAAGAAGATACTGTGTGTATGAATGTGTGAGTGTGAGTGTATGCGTATGAGTGTGGATGTGCGTGTGTGTGCATTTTCTCATGGAGACTCATCCACATGAAAATAGTTTCTCTTTGGATTGCATTACTAAGAGGCACTGGGTCATTAGTGGAGCACATACACACTTCTGGGGAGTGACAGGAAATGTCAGACCACTCAATCTGCCTAAGTTATAGCTGATAGGGTTGTTTATTTCAAGACTTTCCATAAATTCAGAATTAAATATGAAAAAGCCCAGAGACCCCATAAAATGTACTATGTAAAATTTGGCAAATAATCTAAGTACAAAATATGAAGAGATGTGTCTGATCAATCAAAAGGAGACATAGAATATCGTATTTCCAGGCCAGATCTGCCTGGTCTCTTCACACTGTTTTATTTTATGCCCTGTGTTATTCTGGGTTCTCTCTTTCATCTTATCACGTGAATTGCAATTATGTAACATTTATTAGCAATCAAAATATTGGTTAATGCACCCTTTTCTCTTCACTGGCTAAGGGTGGATTTGAGGACCAACCCTAAATTGGCCTGCTTGGGAAAGCATTGATGTTGTGTATCTGAGAGGGTAGGGTTTGCAGGAGCGGGGATGCAGGAATCCCTGTTCCTGATTTGGACAATCTTGAGCACATGAGGTCAGAAAAGTGTGAATCCATGAGACTGTGGACAGTTGACCACGTGGGGGCGCTGTGGCTCCACAACGCTGCAGAGAACCCTGCAGAGGGATGGGGGGGTGAACCAGGAGAGGAGGGGTGAAGGGAAGCCTGGTTGTCTGCTGGAATGAGCGGGGCGATTTGAGTTCAGAGTGGACCCTGAGTTAAACACAGACTCCTCATTGCCAGAGAAGAGTAGGGGTGCCAAGGGCCTCAATTTGCCCCAAGGAAAAAGTGTCTCTGTGTCTGTATGGGTAGTGGAGGGTGCTGAGGCTGGGGTGTCAAGGGCTGAGGAATGCTTCTCAGGGCAGGGATAGGATGGGCAAGCTTAGGAAAGTAGGGCTTGTTGTGAGCATGTGGGCGCTGTGCTGCACCTGCCCCGCCTTTTGTTTAGGGGCCCCGCAGAGCAGGGATGGAACATGGAATAGCAGAACCTGAGGCCTGCCTAAGGATACAGTGAGCTCACAGTGTCCTGCAGGGCCAGTAACTGGAAAGACCAGTTTCCTATGGAAATGCCAGAAATATTCCTGCCCTGACGGAGGCTCAGGGTCTGGTGGCAGCCTTTGCCAGGCACTCTGCTGCTTCTTTTTTTTTTTTTTTTTTTTTTTGGAGTCTTGCCTTGCTCTGTCACCCAGGCTGGAGTACAGTGGTTTGATCTCAGCTCACTGCAGCCTTTGCCTTCTGGGTTCAAGAGATTCTCCCATCTCAGCCTCCTAAGTAGCTGGGATTACAGGCACCCACCACAAACCCTGGCTAATTTTTTGTATTTTTAATAAAGATGGAGTTTTGCCATGTTGGCCAGGCTGGTCTCAAACTCTTGACTTCAAGCGATCTGACTGTCTCTGCCTCCCAAAGTGCTAGGATTACAAGTGTGAGCCACTGTGCCCGGCCCCTCTGCTGCTTCGTCATGTGATCTGTTTTAATTCTGACAGAAATCATTCAAAAGAAGTATTATCTTACCTGTTTATACATTTGACTGAAGCAGCTTTCCTAGGTCTCACATACACTCTGATTTCAGGCTTGCTGTAGTGAACAGTTATGTGCAAGTCCCCATTCACCTCAATCTAGCAGTGCCCTTCCACAGGTGCATGCTGGGAGTCTCTGTACTTCCTCCCCAGGGCTCTTCCATGATATTATCTGAGCCCACCTGACCTGTACTCAAAGACAGCCAGAGGTCCTGATGCTCCTGGTGAGACAGAGAACTAACGCTCCAGCCAGTCCATTCATGCAGAAACTTCAGACAGCATTCTATGTGCTCCTGAGAGGCACTGACAGATTCCATCTCCTCTTGCTCCAACACAAACTCAATATTGCACTTTCTTCCTGGCTTCTTCCTTCCCTAATTTATGTTTCTTTCTTAATTCTTCCTGGAGCCATTTCCCACATATCATGCACCTAAGTCCCCATCACAGACTTTGTCCTCAGGGACAGCCTATACTGTGGCAGTGATGGAATGAAGCCACCATCAAAAGACCCTTCCCTTTGAAGGAGACCATTGTTCTTCTTTTACTCATACCGCTACCCATTCATTTAAAAAGTCTAACGATGACGTATATAAACTAATCTCTTCCAGGTTCATTTGGGATTATTTCTGAATTCTCAGCAGCCTCAGGATGGCTCTCTGTTCTCTTAAAACTCTGAACACAATTTGAACTGAATAGACTTGGGTTCTCTTTACAGAAGCAGAGTTTGCCTGGACTCAGGTAATCATTCATTCCATTTTTCTTTCATTCAATAAATCTTTAATGAGTTGCAGGTGCAGAGTAGATTCAAGTTTTGTGGGGCACAAAGCTGATACAATTTTAAGGAGCTCCTTGCAAAGGAGAATGCAAAATGACAAAGTGTTGGAAAGGTCCTGTGTGAGTGAGAAGGCCTGAGGTTATTCTTCATTGACTTCATGGCAACTGCATAAGTACTGTCCAGGTATGTGGGAAACACCAGCACAGAAACCAGACAAAGCTTCAAGTTGAGGTAGACACTTTCAAAAAATTGTTTTAACTTATTACACTTAATAATGAGTTAATTAAAAAGTAAAAGAATATATTCCTTGTAGATGCTTTTCTCCCCAGAAAAGTTAGAGTGCTGTTGAAAGTACTGACATTCTTGGTAGATTACACCTCATTTAGGGAAGGATCCTTAGAGTTCTGGGATTCTATGTGCCCTACCCCCAAAATGAAAGTCCTGCACTGGAAAGCTTTTATTTTTCCCTCTGCCCTGGCCCAACCATGAGGATTGGCTCCTTTGCTGTGTGGCTCTTGGTCTCCCAGGACCAGGTGAGTTCTGGGCATAGATGGGAAAGTCCTTCCTGGGCTAACTAGGCCCCAGCCATGGCCTCCCATGGGGGTGCTCATGGGTCTTCTCCCTGTCTCCACTTCTGATTCTGTGTCTTCTCTCACTGGAGCATGATTGCGAGAATTACCCATCCAGGTTGCACCAAGATGTGCAATAGATAATCTGTTGTATCTGAAGAAACAATAGCAGTGCTATTGACTGGATGTAAGTTTGGCGCCAAAGCACGTTTACACTTCCTCCAATCTTCTCCCATTTGGTGAATACGAGATCTTCTGAATGGAAACAGAACATTTCTCTGTGACCCTAGAGACTCCAGATAGGTGTAGTTTTGGGTGAATATTTCATCCACTTCCTTAATGAGCCTCCTCTTTTCTTCACAGGAAGTACAGTCACTTAGAGGACTTAGGTGGTGAGTGTTTGTGGCTTCACCTGAAGCAAAGGGAAAAATCGTCCTCATGAGAACACACACCAGCCTGAGCTCGGATGGCGAGGCTCCCATCAGGTGCCATGAGGTGCTAAGGTGTGAAGCAAGTCTTCAAATGTGAATGACCTTGAACTCATAACTGTGAAACCTTTCTGGATGTCAGTTGACTCTTTTAACCAAGGGTATCTCTGTAGGCTGAAATACAAATATCCAGAGGTTAAACAAAGTGGAAAATAATTCAACTGGGAGTTGAATTTTGTACAGAGAAGTCATAAAAGACACCAGGACTGCTATGACAATATTCTTTGGACTATAGAAATATTCATAAGTGTTAAAACAGCATTCAAATGAAGAATTTAGCATAATGGGAATAAAATATGCATAGAAGAACAAATTTCCCTACTAAAATCAGGGAAGGCGATTACACATTTTAAGATTTCTTTCAAAACAGATCTACAAATTTTTCCCAATCTAAGCTTCTCAACTATCTCTGTAATAAATGATTTGTTCCTGTGGGGAAGAGAAGGGGCGTGGCAGGTTAGCTCTGCAGTTCAAGCATTTAGCAGGGACAGTGACATCATCAAGTCACTGAGAGCTCAATTTCAATTTGCCCACAGCAGGGCTGGAAGTCACAAGATCCTGACCTGGAGCTGAAATGGGCACCAGGCTCTTCTTCTATGTGGCACTTTTTCTGCTGTGGGCAGGTGAGGGCTGGTCACAGGAGGGCCTCCTTCCCTGGAATTCCCAAGGCCTCAATGCAGGCAGGCTTTTCTGTTAGGATGACAGCATCAGTGTCTGTTGTTCTCTATTACAGGACACAGGGATGCTGAAATCACCCAGAGCCCGAGATACAAGGTCACAGAGACAGGAAGGAAGGTGACCTTGACGTGTCACCAGACTTGGAATCACAACAATATGTTCTGGTACCGACAAGACCTGGGACATGGGCTGAGGCTGATCTATTACTCAGCAGGTGCTAGTATCATAGATAAAGGAGAAGTCCCCGATGGCTATGTTGTCTCCAGATCAAAGACAGAGGATTTCCCCCTCACTCTGGAGTCAGCTACCCGCTCCCAGACATCTGTGTATTTCTGCGCCAGCAGTGAGTCCACAGTGCTGCACAGCTGCCTCCTCTCTGCTCATAAAGGGCAGTTAGAAAAACTGAGGTTGCCTGTGCGCCCGAGTCTGGGCCCCATGGTGGGAAGTCCGGGCCTCCGTAGGGGTCCCAGAGCACTGCCCAGTCTGGGGGTGTCTTAGAGCAGGGGCCATATGACCGTCAGTGCTGTGGCTCTATTCCTAACCCTGTCTCAGACGATCTGGAGTTTGCCCCAACACCCTAACCTTGCTGGATCTCTCTTCCGCAGCTCTCTTTTTCTGCTTGCAGAATGGAAAAGATATTTTGTTCATATTCCCAATTCCCTTTATAATTTGAAAGCCAACATATTCTTCAGTGACTTCTTCATAAAAACCTTACCATATCCTCTACTACCCTTCAACTCACAGACACAAACCTTCCCCCATGTGGTCCCTGCTCCTGGCTGCCTTTCTTCCAAGGGCAATAGCCCTACAAGGTCCTCTATCATTTGTCCTTCACCTTCCTCTCCACCATCATTTTGCCTCAAGTTTCCCCCAGCTCTCCACTCCAGCCACATTCCCCTACGTTCAGTTACAGCTTCATAGGCGTAGTGTTGTTTTCTACCCTGGGGATTGTTTATGAATAATAGATTATTTCTACTTCACTGAGCATATGTGCCTCCAACTTATTCCCAGGCCTCTCCTTCATTCCTTACATAAACGTCTATTTCAGGTATGTTTACTCTTAACTGTGAAAAGCAAGACAAATTTTACTAGAAAAAAATTAAGAAATATATTTTTAGCACTCATTTGAGGAATTAGTTTTTTAGATGACACACGAGAAAACCAGAAGCCACAAAAATATTTGAGGCCGGGAGCTCATGCCTGTAATTCCAACACTTTGGGAGGCTGAGGCAGGCGGATCACTTGAGGTTGGGAGTTCGAGACCAGCCTGACCAACATGCAGAAACCCCATCTCCACTAAGAATAGAAAATTAGTTGGGCATGGTGGTGCTTGCCTGTAATCCCGCAAACTCGGGAGGCTGAGGCAGGAGAATCGCTTGAACCTGGGAGGCGGAGGTTGCAGTGAGCCGAGATTGCGCCATTGCACTCCAGCCTGGGCAACAAGAGCAAAACTCCGTCTCAAAAAAAAAAAAAAAAAAAAAAATCCTAACTCCAGTTGCCTTAAACTAAACTTTTGTACACCAAAACATAGTATAAGAAATGAAATGTTAAGCCATAGCACGGGAAAAAAATGAGGAATGCGTGCAGATGAAGAAAAATCAGTGTGACAGAGAAGAGTCAGGTTCACCTATGGCTCCTCTATGCTTCCTGGCCTCACCTGCACTTAGAGGGCTGGGAGCATGTCACCAGGTTCTGAATAGTGGGAGGTGAGTAAAAATAATGCTAGCCCAATTTCAAGTCTAGCCATTAAAAATATCCTATAGCTCTGTGCTGAGGGTCCCTGAGTGTCCTCCCGCGTTTAGAGATTTGGCATATGGCATGGAGTTGTACTCACAGCTAAGATTTATTAACATGTCATAGTAAGTTGTCAGCAGTGGATCATATGGAGAAAACACACAGGAGGAATCTGGAGGAACCCAAACTCAGGCCTCCTTATGCTCTCTTCCTCCCAGGGGGGTCACACAGGGTTCTTGTTTCACTCAGTAGCAAAAATGCATTAACACATGTCCAGTGCTTCTGCCGGGTGAGTCCATCAGAGACTCAGCAATCATGAGATTTTAGAGGAGGCTGGTCACAAGCACATACTGCCTAGCATTAACCAAAAATTCAGACTCCAGAAGGAAATCTGATGTTCAGTACAATACTGTTTGCAACAGCAGTCTAGGCACAATGAGCCGCTTCTCTCAGGAGAAATTTTGTCAGTGCCGGGCACTGCTCGCCAGTCAAATTGCCAAAGATAGCCAAAGTCCAATCTTGCAAGCAGGTAGTCTCAAGCCTGCTCTCAACTCTTTTCTGCACAGACACTCTTCAACTCTCTTTTGCCACGTCTGGATGAATTTGGGAGCTTCATGGCACAGATTATAAACTGGAAGCAACTTGGCTCCCTGGGTCATAATTTGGTGGACAGCCATGGAAAAAAGCTACTCATGCCCTACTGGGTTTTGTGGTCATGAGAGGTAAGACCTGATAGAGTCTCAGCCACTGAGATTTTAGGATTTGTTTTATTTTATTTTATTTTTTCTGTAGCATAGGTGTCCTTTTCTAATAAAGTTAGTGTGTAAATGAGTAAAACATTCTCATTAATAAGAAGACAGCCCAATAAAAATGGCAATACTGAAGCTGAATAGGCAATTCACACAAGTGAACGTAAGTTACCACTAAACATGAGAATAACTTTTTAACCTTACTTATAATCAGAATATAGCAACCTGAAATAATAAGTTATGATTCAAAAATTACTAGATCGGAAAGTTTTCAAAGGAGTAACAGTCCTAAATTTGAGTAGACATTTGTACTAATGAAAACTGCTTATATATCCACTGCAAGAGATAATGACAACTACATCGGAAAACCCACTGTGGGATATATTGTGACTAATAGCATTTCTTGAGAAATTATCACTGTATATAAATTATCTGGGTTCCTTTTCTTGTCTTTAGGTTCAATCATGGAGAATTCAACTTTAAGTATTTATTTTTCCTATTGCAAAGGTAGTTTGTTAAAAAAAATCTTTTAAAAAAGTGGGCCGAGCACAGTGGTTCACACCTGTAATCCCAGCTGCTCAGGAGGCTGAGGCAGGAGAATCTCTTGAACCCGGAGGCACAGGTTGCAGTGAACCGAGATTGTGTCACTGCACTCCAGCCTGGGTGACAGAGTGAGACTCCGTTTCACAAAAAAAGAAAAGAAAAGAAAAGAAAAAAGGGTGGGTGTGGGGGAGAAATATGTGTAACATATAATTTTGTCACTTTATTTTTAAATTGTACAGTTCAGCAGCATTAAGTTCATTCACTATGTTGCAGAACCGTCACCATTATCTGCTTCCAAATTTTTTTTCATTGCCTCAAACAGAAACTCAATACCCACTAAAGAGTAACTCTGCATTCCCCCTCTTTCTGCTAACCTCTAATCTAATTTCTTTCTGAATGAATTTGCCTATTGTAGATGATTTATGTGGAATCATACACTACTTTTCCTTTCGTGTCTTGTTTCTTTCACTTAGCACAATGCTTTCAAAGTGCATTCATATTGTAGCATTTATCAAAACTTCATTCTTTTTCATTTCTCAGTAATATTTTGTTGTGTATATACCACATTTGTTTATCCACTCATTGATTGATTAACATTTGGGTTGTTTCCACCTTGTAGATATTGGGAATAATGGTGCAAAGAATATTGCCCTGAAAATATCTGTTTGATTCCCTGTTTTCAATTCTTTTGGTCTATGCCTAGGAATGAAACTTCTGGGTCATTTGGTAATTCTATGTTTCTCCTTTTAAGTAACTACCAAAGTGGTTTTTTGTTGCAGCTGCACAATTTTAGATTCTTACCAGCAATGTCAACTTTCTTCATAGAATTGCCAGTACTTATTTCTTGTTTTTCTTTTCAAATATATTATTATGATGATTATTACTATTTTGTATAGCCATCCTAGTCAGTGTGGATGATAGCTCATTGTGGTAGTGATTTGCATTTCTCTAATGACTAAAAATGTTAAGTGTCTTTTCTTATGCCTATAAGAAATTTGCACACCTTCTTTGGAGGTACTTTTTTTTGTCTGATTGGTTTTGTTGGGGTCTTTCTTGACTTTAGAATTATGTTGGTGTACTGTGACAATGCTAAAAGAAATTGAGTTTGAACTTCATTCGGGAGGTTTGTAGTTGGTAGTGTTTTTAGTGCAGTACTTCTCTATCTAAGGAAAAGTCTAAGAAACAATACAAAGTAAATTGACTAATTGCTTTATCTGTTCTTTGTTTGTATTCCCAATAGCAATAGGCACAGTATTTTATTTCTAAATGTTATTCCTCCTGAAAGGAACAAAGCATAAATGATTTCTTTCATAACTGGGGCAGGGAAAGTGCTAGAACATCTTTTGACAGAAATCAAAGTTTTAAAACTCTATGGGGCTATAATAATAAGAATTTTTAGGTGAGCATCTTTTCATTATCATATAATGTTAGTTGATATATCTAAATGGAGAGTCAATGTAACTATCAACATAATTATAGACAAAGACCGTCAGTAGATGCCAGAACTACCAGTTGTTTTTTTTTTTTAACTTCATCACTTTGAATTGTACGACTCTACTCTCCTGCCCTGTTGGGTTTCTGCTGAGAAATCTGCTGAAGGCTGTATTGGGGATCCCTTGAATGTGATGTTTCTTATTGCTTGCTGCTTTCAGTATTCTTTGCCTTTGATGTTTGATAATTTGATTACATTGTGATATGGTTTGACTGTGTCCCAACCCAAATCTCATCTTGAATTGTAACTCCCACAATTCCCACGTGTTGTGGGAGGAACCCTGTGGGAGGTGATTGAATTATGGGGGCGGGTCTTTCCTGCTGTCTCATGATACTAAATGAGTCTCATTTAGATACGATGGTTTGAAAAAGGGGGTTTCCCTGCACAAGCTCTCTCTTTTCCTGTTGCCCTCCAAGTAAGACATGACTTGCCCCTCCTTGTTTTCTGCCGTGATTGTGAGGATTCCCCAGCCATGTGGAACTATAAGTCCATTAAGCCTCTTTTTCTTCTCAGTCTCTGGTATGTCTTTATCAGCAGCGTGAAAATGAGCTAATACATGTTGTGACTTAGGGAACTCCTTTTGGGTTGAATTTAACTGGCAACCTCTGAGCTTTCCGTACCTGGATATTGCTGACTTTATCCAGATTGAAGGAATTTTCAACCATGTTTTTTATATGCTTTTGGGACTGGAACAAGATATGTACATTTTCCCAATGCATCACTCCACGGATTACTACTCAGTTACAGAAGGTAAAAGACATATTAAAAATGAAGAGATCTGGTGTCAGTTACCTCAAATATGCATTGACAAAACAGCATAAAAATGACATTCCACATTCTTGTGATTGACCAGATGCAATAGGAAATACACATCATCTATGGTGTATATTTGCCAAGTAATTAGCCTCCAATAGTATAGAAATTCTTGTTGTGGGCCATTTTACAACTAAGCTGACCTGGACACTTCAAAAACTTATAATCATGAAAAACAGAAAATATAACAAGTAGATGGAAGAGATGTATAATTTAAAAGTAACTAAGGAGAACCGATAACCTCGTGAAATACACGATCTTTGATTTTGTTCTAGAGGAAAAGTGAATCAAAACCAAGGGACATGTTGAGACAAACAGAGAAATTTGAGTGTGAAGCATGTACTAGATGACAATGCTATATGAATGCTAACGTTTTGAGTGTAACAGTGACATTTGTGGTTATATAAGATAATGCCAATTTTTTAGGAGACCCATTTTAGTATTAAGGATAAAATGCTTCAGAAATTGAGGGCAATATATGTATAGAGAGATAAAGCAAAAGTCACAAAATGTACAATCGGCACACAGACGTATATTTTAATATTCTGTTTGTTTCATTATTCTCTCACCTTTTCCGTAGATTCTCAGTTTAAAAAAAATTGAAGAAAAATATTAGCAGACCAAAATAAAATGTTGTTGTTATTTCAGAATGATAACATTGTTGGGTATTTCTTATATTCATTTTCAATATCTTTGAAATATTATGTCATTACCATAAAATAAATATATAAAATAAGGTATCTTTTAGTCTAGAGTATACTTTTTTTTTATAGGAAACAGGCTATGATTTTTAAGAAAGTCCCAAAAGAAGACAAGAGAATTTGCAGTGTGAGGACAAAGCAGCTTGGTATCTCTGAGGCCAGTGCAAAACTTAGCTACTAATGCATGTCAAGAGGACTTTTAGCAAATACACAGGACTATTTCCTCTGTGTCAACCGATTCTGAGTATTCTACAGTTTGGCTGAAAACTCAAGAACTTTCAAAGGTGACTGAATGTAAAGAGAAGAGTAGTGATTTTCCAGAGTTAAGGCTGGACAATATTTATTTGTGCAACAAGGAGAGAGGCTGTCTTAATTTGTCCTCTGCTGCTATAGCAGAATACCTGAGGCTGGGAAAATGTATAAAGAAATTTATAAGGAAAAGGGCTTTATTTGGCTTGCAATTCTGGAGGCTGGAAAGGCCAATAGGGCATCAACATCTGCTGGACTTCTTTTGAGGGCTTTGTGCTGTGTCATAATATGGAAGAGAAGTGGAAGAAGGAGCAGGCCTGTGCAGGGAGAGCCAGGATGAGCAACACCATCACTTTATAACAGCCTGCTTTTATGGTAACTAATCCAGATCCTGGAGAGAGAGAACTGACTCCTGGCATTCATCTTTGGTGAGGGATCTACCCCCATCACCCAAACAACTCCTATAAGGTTCAACTCCCATAAGGCTCACACTACCCCAGAGAAATGTGAGCAATGTGCCTGCAGCAACATCGCTACATTGAGGAACAAGCTTCAGCATGAGTTTTGGTGGGAACAAACCATACCTAAACTATAGGACAGGCTCTAGCAAGACAGTAAGAATAGAAAGAACTGGGAAAAAATTTCCCTGGTTTCTCACAAACACTGTCCTATATTAGCCCTGATTCTATTGAAGATAGTATAGAAGTCCCACCAGTATCTCTAAGCCATGGACCAAGGACCTGAGTCCAGTGACACTGAACCATTGGCCATCAGAAGGCACTGGGGTTTGATGATGCTCAAATGTTTTTGAAACAGGGCTCAGTGCTGCCTGAGATGTTAAGTTTAAAGGAAAAGTGTGTATCCTAGTATCCAGTATCTTGTTTGCAGAAGTTGTGAGTAGTCGGTGAAATGTGAGATATTTAAAAAAAAAAAAAAAAAACCTTTATATTCATTGACGCTGGTATGTTCTGCTCAGCAGTAAAATCTGAATTGTAGCAAATCTTCGAGTGGAGACTGTTCTGGGCTTGCCTGGGAAGTAGATGGAGAAGAACCAGGAGCCAGCCTAAACGCTCAGAGACCCATGCAAAGGGAAAATAACTGCCTCCTCAGGAGAATTCAGAGAAATGTGAGTAAAGCACCTGTACCTTACACCTTACCTATTCTAGTCATGCCCTGGACAATGTATATGATGATGTAAGGGAAATATAGGAGAGTGGACAATTCTAGTTTATGCCAGACAGGCTATTCCAAATTGTGGGTAGTAACACTACAGATATCCTTAACAAAAACCAGATTTCCCAGGGCTCTGGCCTTTTCTTCCCTGAGCAGCACAATGACCGGTTCCTGCCTTGACAAGAATTCTGTCGTGGATTTCTCAGTTGTGCTGCCCAGGAAGCAGATGAGGCCTGGGAGCAATGAGGAATGTCCTCCCCAGACTTGGCATGCCTCACACGCAAGCACACCACATGTGGGTCCTGTGACTGATAGGTTTGATAGACAGATAAGTCCTGTTTCCAGCTACCAGCCTCCATCCCCCGAATGCTGTTGTCACCCAGAACTATAACCCTGGTCACAAAGATGGAGCAGGTAGTGACCCCTTAATGTGAAGAAATTTTCCATCATGCAATTATTGCTTGGTGCCTACATGAGTTGGACTCAAACCAGCAGCTTTTGGCCTCAGTAATAAAGGATTTATGACAGAAGTGGATGGCTCTGGTAATTCTATACCCACAGGTATTCACCTGATAACCTTGACATGCGTCCCCTAGGTTTTACCGGTTTGTCGGAATATCTCTGGGCGCACCTCACTGAACACATATATCTTCGTTCTCACCTCTCTGGACATGCATCTCCTTGTGTTATTGTCTTATGCCAACTCTAAGGAGCGCCATCCCCTAACTCCTTTTATTTCTTTTACTCAGGCAAGGAATAAAAATGTGTTTGTGACTAATGTTGCCCCATTAGAAACAAACAACAGATAATGACCACTACTGTTCAACTGTAATTTACACCAGAGGTGTAGCTATAAGGTTATTTTTAGATTTCAGCAAGTCTGTTTGATTTTGCATTTCTTACAATATATACTGATATTTTCAGGGATAAGAGAATTCCCCACTCATCTTCGATAAAAAATGAGAACTTACTTTCATTACATTGGTGACCCAAAACTATGGGCAGAACCATGATGAAGGCTTGGTACACAATGCATCATGAACGATAACAGCAAAGAGGAAACTGCTTATGGGCCTTCACTAAAAATGAACCCTTCCAACTTTGTGCCCAGCGTATTATTTTATCCCTTTAGCTTACAGCGTGTCAGCTAGTTCAACAAGCTTCTAGGATAAACTCGTGTCAATTACCCCAGCTTCTAAGTGCATAGGACCTGGAAGATAGAGAACCTAGTAAAAGAGAAATGCCCAAAGAGAAGGATAATTGCTGATAAGACAAAAAGGTCACTAATTGATATCTCTGTTTTGAGTTGCCTTCAACTCGAAACATCCAGCAGACGATGGGCCTAGAGATGGAGTAGGAGATCCAATCCTGAAGCCCTAGAGATGTGAGTGAGGACACTTGGCTGAACTTACACAGCCTGTGAATATGGTAAAGCAACTTTGTGCTCTGTTTTAGTTTATAATAATTGGTTTCTAAGAAGGTAGGCATTTGTGGAGGCAATGATGTCACTGTGGGAACTGCCATGAGAGGACAGGGACGTCCCTCCTCCTCTGCTCCTGCTCACAGTGACCCTGATTGGGCAAAACTCCTATCCTGCCCTGAGCCTGCCATGGGCACCAGGCTCCTCTGCTGGGTGGCCCTCTGTCTTCTGGGAGCAGGTGAGTCCTAGGAACACCATGATCACATTGGGTCTCTCAGTGATTATTTCAATCATTTCCTTCTATTTTCAAATTCTGTCTTTTTCCTTCACAGAACTCACAGAAGCTGGAGTTGTCCAGTCCCCCAGATATAAGGTTATAGAGAAAAGCCAGGCTGTGACTTTTTGGTGCAATCCTGTATCTGGCCATGCTACCCTTTACTGGTACCGGCAGATCCTGGGACAGGGCCTGGAGCTTCTGGTTCAATTTCGCAATAACGATGTAGTAGATGATTCACAGTTGCCTAAGGATCGATTTTCTGCAGAGAGGCTCAAAGGAGTAAACTCCACTCTCAAGATCCAGCCTGCAGAGCTTGGGGACTCGGCCGTGTATCTCTGTGCCAGCAGCTTAGACACAGCGGTGCAGAGACACTTCCCTCCTGTGCACGAAACTGCAGGGCTCTCTCCTCTCTATCAGCTCACAGCGGCCTTTCCTTATTCCTCATCCTCCCAGGGAAGAAGCGAGTTTTCAGATATAGCTAGGATTCATATAGTGGGAGGAAATGAACTTTTTCTTTTCTTTTCTTTTCTTTTCTTTTTGGTTTTGAGATGGAGTCTTGCTCCATTGCCCAGGCTGGAGTGTAGCAGTGCGATCTAGGCTCACTGCAGCCTCTGCCTCCTGGGTTCCAGTGATTGTCCTGCCTCAGCCTCCCCAGTAGCTGGGATGACAGACATGTGCCACCATGCCCAGCTAATTTTTGTATTTTTAGTAGAGGCGGGATTTTGCTATGTTGGCCAGGCTGATTTCGAACTCCTGACCTCAAGTGATTCGCCCTTCTCAGCGTCCCAAAGTGCTGGAATTACAAGCATGAGCCATTGCACCTGGCTGGAAATAAACTATTTCTTAAAACATGAAGACTGCATTTGTTATTTGAAAATATGTCTAAGGAATTTGAAACACCTCTCGGTGAGAGTTCAAGAAACCAAAACTGAAAGTGACTTACCACAGACTTAGTCTTCTGGGGTACTAATAGTTGTTCTATTTTAAAAATGAAACAATATTTTATATCAATTAAAAAATACATAAATTTGAAAAATAAAAACATGTAGTCAATAAACATGTGTGACAAATTTTAATAATACAGATAATGATTGTATGTGAGTGACAAACAGCAGACTCTCCCTCTGCAGTTGTCAGCATATGAATGATTTGAATCTTATCCTTGGTGATACCCTGACTCTGGAGCCTCCTCTAGATCTCTCATTGGATGTGTTATGCAACCAAATCTCAACAGGTACTATGTGTTTGGAAATCTTTTTCCCCTGTTTTTGGGGAAATATGTTAATACGAGTAATGTTAATGATGATGATGTTGATAATTTCAACTACTTCATTCAGCACCCTTTAAATTTCCAAGAAATGCACTCAAATGGATATCCTGGTAATGAGTCCAATATATTAGCTCCAAATGAACTCTGCTACTCCAGAGCTCTCTACCTCTTCCATGTAACAAACATATCCCAACATTATATAGGGCTGGGTCAGCTAGTTCAGAGACTGATGAGGACACCTCCACTTGTCTGTCCTCATATATTAAAATAGCTCCTTAGTTGATGTGGTTTGACTGTGTCCCCATACAAATCTCAACTTGAATTGTACCTTCCAGAATTCCCATGTGTTGTGGGAGAGACCAGGGGGATGTAATTGAATCATGGGGGCTGGTCTTTCCCATAGTATTCTCATGATAGTGAACAAGTCTCATGAGATCTCATGGGTTTATCAGGGGTTTCCACATTTGCTTCTTCCTCATTTTCTCTTGTCGCCACCATGTAAGAAGTGTCTTTTGCTTCCAGCCATGATTCTGAGGCCTCCCCAGCCATGTGGAACTGTAAGTCCAATTAAACATATTTTTCTTCACAGTCTTGGGTATGTCTTTATCAGCAGCATGAAAACAGACTGATAAGAACTTCAGAAGCAATTAACTGCCCCTGGTCCAGCTGCCCCCTCTGTTAATGCACTGTGTGTGTCCACCTATAGTCTCTACCCTAGCTTCTGCCCAGACTCTCTTGTACTAGAAATCATTCTGAAGTATTGGTTAGAATGTTTGGAAATGCAATTTCCTGGGAATCTTCTGAAAAATGAACTTTTTCTTTTCTTTTCTTTTCTTTTCTTTTTGGTTTTGAGATGGAGTCTTGCTCCATTGTCCAGGCTGGAGTGTAGCAGTGCGATCTAGGCTCACTGCAGCCTCTGCCTCCTGGGTTCCAGTGATTGTCCTGCCTCAGCCTCCCCAGTAGCTGGGATGACAGACATGTGCCACCATGCCCAGCTAATTTTTGTATTTTTAGTAGAGGCGGGATTTTGCTATGTTGGCCAGGTTGATTTCGAACTCCTGACCTCAAGTGATTCGCCCTTCTCAGCGTCCCAAAGTGCTGGAATTACAAGCATGAGCCATTGCACCTGGCTGGAAATAAACTATTTCTTAAAACATGAAGACTGCATTTGTTATTTGAAAATATGTCTAAAGAATTTGAAACACCTCTCGGTGAGAGTTCAAGAAACCAAAACTGAAAGTGACTTATCACAGACTTAGTCTTCTGGGGTACTTCTGGGGTTCTATTTTAAAAATGAAACAATATTTTAAAATTAAAAAATACATAAATTTGAAAAATAAAAACATGCAGTCAATAAACATATGTGACAAATTTTAATAATACAGATAATGATTGTATGTGAGTGACAAACAGCAGGCTCTCCCTCTGCAGTTGTCGGCATATGAATGATTTGAATCTTATTCTTGGTGATACCCTGACTCTGGAGCCTCCTCTAGACCTCTCATTGGATGTGTTATGCAACCAAATCTCAACAGGTACTATGTGTTTGGAAATCTTTTTCCCCTGTTTTTGGGGAAATACGTTAATACCAGTAATGTTAATGATGATGATGTTGATAATTTCAACTACTTCATTCAGCACCCTTTAAATTTCCAAGAAATGCACACAAATGGATATCCTGGCAACGAGTCCAAAATATTAGCTCAAAACGAACTCTGCTACTCCAGAGCTCTCTACCTCTTCCATGTAACAAACATATCCCAACATTATATAGGGCTGGGTCAGCTAGTTCAGAGACTGATGAGGACACCTCCACTTGTCTGTCCTCATATATTAAAATAGCTCCTTAGCTGATGTGGTTTGACTGTGTCCCCACACAAATCTCAACTTGAATTGTATCTTCCAGAATTCCCATGTGTTGTGGGAGAGACCAGGGGGATGAAATTGAATTATGGGGGCTGGTCTTTCCCATAGTATTCTCATGATAGTGAACAAGTCTCACGAGATCTCGTGGGTTTATCAGGGGTTTCTACATTTGCTTCTTCCTCATTTTCTCTTGTCGCCACCATGTAAGAAGTGCCTTTTGTTTCCAGCCATGATTCTGAGGCCTCCCCAGCCATGTGGAACTGTAAGTCCAATTAAACATATTTTTCTTCACAGTCTTACATATGTCTTTATCAGCAGCATGAAAACAGACTGATACATAAGTGTATTAGGTATTCCTGAAAGAAATTCAGAAGCAATTAACTGCCCCTGGTCCAGCTGCCCCCTCTGTTAATGCACTGTGTGTGTCCACCTATAGTCTCTACCCTAGCTTCTGCCCAGACTCTCTTGTACTAGAAATCATTCTGAAGTATTGGTTAGAATGTTTGGAAATGCAATTTCCTGGGAATCTTCTGAAGGACTGTCACTGTCCCTCAGCCCCTCCTGACTTCCCTTTCCATCCACCTGACTGCAAGTCCTAACTGATGGCCATGAACTCACTGCACATCTCCCTTCCTTCTCTGCAATTTACTTAGCTAACAATACCTCAGCCCGGTGGTGGGCGACCATGACCATCCTCCACTTCCTTGCCAGAATTTTCATTTGGTTCTTTTTCTAATCTATGAGGTCATCTTTTATAGTTAGTCATTCCCTCATAACATTTTTTGAGTGTATCTTTTATTTTGTTGAGCATAGGACACTCAGTTATTTCAGTCTGCCTGCTTATTTTCACCTCTGTGGTCTTTGTGGACATTTGTGTGTGTGTACTGCTTCTCAGTCATTTGTTTGTATTTTTCCTTATAAACCTGATTATTTTTGACATCGTGCCAGACACTATGGTTGTAGAAATAATTTCTGGTCTAGGATGGATATATCTTTCTCCAGAGATAGTTTTATTGTGCTTTGTAAAGGGCATGGATGCATAAACAATCCAGGACTCCCTGAAACAGAATTCAAGGCTTAAGGTATCCTGGAGCACCTGGAGGACAGGCTTCCTTCTAGTTCATTGATTCTATTCAAGTCCCTCAATGGTCACATTAAGTAAGCTCTGGTCTTTGCCTTTACCCCCCTGACCTGTGAGTCAGCTTCCTAAGTGCTGAGCTGGGATCAGCAAATGCCCCTAACGGCAGTGACTGCTGTGCTCACTCCCCAGGCTCCTGCCTTCTCCAAGATTCTGGCCCAGTTATTCCTCATTGTATCTTTAGGATACGAATTAGTTGCAGTTTGTTAGTGTGGTTGTTTTACCTAAGTACATAAATAATAACAAAAGCTTTAATCTGAGTTCCCTCTTCTGTAATTATACAGATTAAAGTCAAAACATTTTATTTGAGGTTTTAATTTTCTTTGAATTTTAATGTCAGATTCTTAGTCTGTGATTTGTTTGATATTTGACTTAAATAGCATAGAGACGTCATACAGAAACTTTAATTTTAAGGAAGGACTTTTTAAAAACTTGAAGTGGATTTATAATCAAGTTGGGACCCTCACTTGGTTTTGAGACTTTATCATTTGAGTATTTTTATGTTATTTATTACATAATCTTTGATGCTTCATTGGGTCATACGACAAGATGAGAATAGAGAGTGAATATTTAGACTTGATCAGAGAGCACAAAGTGAACATGGAATTAATTTCTGTTGATGAAGAGTCAAACTATGTAAAATATTTGAAGACATTTATTCTAAGCCAAATATGAGTGACCATGGCCTATGAAACAGCCCTCAGGAGGTAGTGAGAACAGTACCCAAGGTAGTCAGGGTGCAGCTTGGTTTTCTACATTTTAGGGAGACATGAGACTTGAGACTTCAATCAAACACAGTTAAGAGATACATTGGTTTTGGCCAGAAAGGCAGACAACTGGAGGCAGGAATGGGGAGAGGTTCCAGCTTAAAGGTAGATTTAAAATTTTTCTGGTTGATAACTGATTGTCTCTCAGGTTAAATTTTAAAAGAGCCCTGGCTGGGTAGGAAGTCCATTCAGATGACTGGGGGGCCTTAGAATTTTATTTGTGGTTTACACTTCATTTCTGCATTGTTGTGACGCATTTGTGCCGTGTTTTTTGAGCACACCTGAGGCGCAGGGGTCAGAACTAGAGGAAGTCTACTTATATCATCTTTTCCTACTTAAACCTAGTCTTCTGGGAAAACACGTTGCTCCACATTTTCAATTTTGGGGAACTTCCCTAAAGTAATGCTCTAGTTTTATTCTTTCTATTGCTTGCCAAATCTTCCATGTGGGAAGAGAAATAAGTTATTTTATTTAGTCTCCTCTTCATCTGAGATTCATCTCTCTTCATCATCTCCTTTTCATCCTGGCTACTGAGAACAAAGGCAGATTTTTTAGTGCTTTTTCAAAATGCACTGAGACCAGTGGGGAACTTTCTTTTCTTTACAGGGATGGCCTGTAATTTGGAGGGGAGAGAGAATGGGTTAAATTCTGATTAAAGACAGTGTTGGCCGGTCTTCTTGCTCTCCCATCTGAGCCAGGTTGTTTATGGATATTAAAACTGACACTATGTCTCCATCCATCAGACTGTAATGTCCATCTCTCAGGAGGTTTCATCTTAGGTCATAACATCGTTTTAAGACCCTCCAACACCAACAAATTATGATATCTCGTTTCCCCACAGCTCAATCAAGGAAAGCGCAAGTCCTCTGTCTTGACAAAGAGCACGTTTGTGCTGTTCCTGCCTACTGGCCACTAGGAGGCACTGTGGTTCCATTGTCAACCGGAGTCTATGGGGGAGGGGATGGAGGATCCTTAATGAAAACGCTGGAGGTGGACCTAGATTCAGGGAGCTGGGTTGGAGGTGTCTGCAATGAAGGCTGAGGATAGAGGGATTAGAGAACAACCCTTTTGCCTCTATTGATGCGGAGTTGGGTTTTGCTCTAAATTGAAATTTGAGTGGGGCTCTGACTGGCAGGTGTGCTTGCAAGTGGATATACCTCTAAGCTCACTGAAGACATGGAGGAACAAGGAGCTGGGGTGGTGCAGCACCTGTGTTCTGGGCTGGGGAAAGCAGAGTAGCAGTTTTTGTGTCACAGGAGCCTTGTAGAGCCTGGCCCCAAGCCAACCAAGGTCAGCCCTACCTGTTCTGTTGAATGTGTAGAGGGAAGAGCAGGTAGAATTGGAGGCGCTATCCTGGACCATGTCAGAGGGAGCCTGTCCTCAGGGAGCTTCAATCACAATGATGCTACCAGCAGCATATACACTTATTAGCAAGGCTTAGGGTGGAGTAGGACAGAATTTTCTCCCCCAAGAACTTTTGCTCTGAGCAGGAAAATGCCCCAATCTAGTTCTAAGTCTGTTACTCCAGATGCCTCTGCGTCCCTGGAAGAAGGTGGGGTCTGGGCATACAAAAGTTTTGTTTGTTGGTTTGTTTCGCCTGGCTTGATTTCAGGTTTTTCCATGTGATCGCGTATCTGACTCTACCAGTATTTTGTATCCAGCTTCTGCCTCTCTCTCCCATGAGTCCCATGGCTGCTACAAGGTACTCAATTTCTATTGCTGCTGTAACAAACTACCACTAACTTGGTGGCTTACTACCACACAAGTATTACCTTACAGTTCTGGAGGTCAGAAGTCCAAAATGGATGTTACTGGGCTAAAATCCAGGTGTTGGCAGGGCTCCATTCCTTCCTGAGGCTCTCAGGGAGAACTGTTTTCCCCCCCTTTCAACCTCCAAAAGGCAACAAGCGTCCTTAGCCCAAGAACCCAATCAAACCTCAAAAACAAAAAAGAACGGCCGAACCCTTGCCCAACTCGCAACAACCCGAACCCCAACCCTCAACCCCCCCTCTTCCATATTTTAGGACCCTTGTGATTACATTGGGCCTCTATATTAAAGTCAGCTGATTGGCAACCTCACTTCAAGAGGAACTTTAATTCCCCTTTATCAGATAATTCAACACATTCATAGGTTCCAGGGATTCGGCCTGGGCATAGTTGAAGGGCCATCGTTCTGCCTACCAAACCTAGGCACCTGGTAACAGGGAGGAAAACACATTGGTCACCTTGAAAACTGATTGATGACCACTGTTTTACATTCTGGATCTAACACACACAACAAAGGGATGGAACCCACAAGGAAACAGACACCTCAGGTCACACAAGCTCATCTGTCAACTATTTGCTCCTTAGGATTGGCAAGTGCCCTGGGTTGCAGTGGACTCAGCGGTATGCCTCTGTGCCAACAGCGAAAACGTGACCTTAAACTGCTCCTTCTTCATTAGCAAATAACCTAGTTGACCAATCCACAGAGCAGGGGTTCTCTCAGCTGTGTACACTCTACACCCTGAGAGGAAGTCAGTTAGTGAGATGCAAGATTCTTTTATAAGAAAAAGGCCAGGTGTAGAGATTAAGAAATGCTGATCTTTGCTAGAGGTAAGAATAAGATGTAAATCAACTCTGGAGCATTTAATTTCCAAATCTTTGTGAAAAAGACAATCTTGCTTCTGATTTATTGTGTGGATAGAGAATGTGAGAGATTCTGTGCTCTGGGCTTTGCAAATTCAATAAAGTTCAAGGATCAATAAACTCAGAGAGGCCCTTCACTGCAAAGAAGAGCTTTGAAATCTAATGAGCTTTCGGGACACCGATCCAGCTCCCGTATCTTTAACAATGCAGTTGACGTACTTGCTCTTCCTGGGTAACTCAGATGCTAACTTCTAACTCATTTAAGGGCATTTGAAGAACTAGGAGCACAGAGCCACCAGTGAGAGATACAGGAGAGTTTGCAGAGAAGTTGGTTTGCAATAAGGCAATGAGTTCATCTTTAAATACTTGGAGCTTGAGGTGCAGGTGGATATAGTTGGCAGGCTCCTAGGTAAGGGATGTTATGGAGAAGGTGCTATAAATTGACGATATCAAAGCAAATCTACAGGGACCGTCTGCAAATGTGCATCTGTATCTCAGATCAATTATAGCTGACTTCAGTCCTGCCTGATTCATCTCCCAAAAATGTAGCCTCCCCTTAAAGGAGCTTTCAAGTTGGGGGTGGTGGCCCATTCAGTGATGTCACTGACAGATGGGTCTTGTGGGGGTAAAATGTCCCAAAGTATCTTTTTTCGCTCATGTTCATAAGGGCCCTGGTCTGGAATGTGCCACATCTGCTCTCACTCTGCCATGGACTCCTGGACCCTCTGCGTGTCCCTTTGTATCCTGGTAGCGAGAGAGTCCTCACATATTTATCATCCTCATGCTGGGCCTCTGTCTAGATGACTTCCTGTGTTTTCCTTATTCTGTTTCCTAATTTTGCCTTCTTTTATAGCATGCACAGATGTTGGCATTATCTAGTCACCCAAGCATGAGGTGACAGAAATGGGACAAGCAGTGACTCTCAGATGTGAGCCAATTTTAGGCCACAATCTCCTTTTCTGGTACAGACAGACCTTCGTGCAGGAACTGGAATTGCTGAGTTACTTCTGGAGCCGATCTATTATAGATGACGCAGGTATGCCCATGGATCGATTATCAGCTGAGAGGCCTGATGGACCATTCTCTACTCGAAAGATCCAGCCCACAGAGCAGGGGGACTCGGCCGTGTGTGTCTGTGCAAGTCGCTTAGCCATAGCACTGCAGAATCTCCCCCGCCCTGTGCAGAAATTCTGGTGCTTTCCTCTTTTCCCCACAGCTCCCAGCAATCCTGGGCAGTCTTTCCTGCGTCACCCTCCCCACAAGAATAATTAAGTGGGTTTGGAGCATGGCAAAGACAGAAGATGATACAATATCAACATACAAAATCTTGTGTAGGAGATAATATAGAAAACGCGTTTTGCAAATTTCTCACAAATGGTATGTGGGGTCAGAACTCACACACAGGTAAGATAAACCTTAATTACCCACACTGTAGGTTTCCCTGCCGTCCTATATTTGCCACCCCCATCCAAACAGTGGGAGCTCCTGAGAATGGCTACGTCTTGTGAACTACTCTGCCCACTTCACTCTCTTCTCACTCTAAGCCGTGAACAGAAATTTCCCCGACAAGTGCTCTTTATTATAAATGAAAGTTCTTTTCTATGATTGTGGACATCCCTCTATAATGCTAATTTCAATTTAACATTTATACATGGATTTTTACATTACACTTAAAGAGATTTTCAATGTGAATAATACAGGCAGTTTAATACATTAGAAGTAAGCTACCCCTCTTGGCCTACAGGGATCCGTTTGTTTCTATCTTGCATAAGGCAAGCCAGGTGCTAGCTAAAGGTCTGTGTGCACTCACAGGACACTGATGAGATCTCCTCCACTGCCTGTTCTGGAACTATTAATATGAATATACATAGGTTGTCTAAAAGCACACAGGGCCGGGTATGGTGGCTCATGCCTATAACCTCAGCACTTTGGGAGGCTGAGGCAGGAGGATCCCTTGAGGTGAGGAGTTCAAGACTAGGCTGGGAAACAATGAGATTTTGTCTCTAAAAATATATATATACTAAAAAGTAGCCTGGTATGGCAGCCTTAGCTACTCAGGAGGCTGAGTTGAGAGGATTGCTTGAGCCCTGAAGTTCGAGACTGGAGTGAGCCATGATCATTGCAACAGAGTAAGACCCCGAATCACACGCAAAAAATAAATAAATAAAGTTAAAAAACATACACAGGCCTGGCCAGTCTTACTGTGCCCTCTTTCCTCCCTGATGCTGCGTCCTGAACGGCCAAATCTGTATATATTTTTTTTTTCTGGTTTATGCCACACTTTTCTACACAGCACTCACAATTTATCATGAAGAGTTATAATGTCTTTCTTCTCTAGTAGTATTTACATACTGATTATTTCTCAACCCCTATCAGTGTATCATCGGCAACTGCTGCAAAATGTGCCTGTATTTTGTCTGCCCAAGACAATTTGGGTTTACTTGAGTTCTTCCATAGAGGCCCAGGTTTCACTTGTCACTGTCCTATTTTTGTTATTCAAAGGCCAAGACTTTCAAGATTAGAATGATGCGGAATGAAATTCAGGGTATTCTTTAATGTACATCGGGAGACCTACTCTGTGTTTATATATTGTTTTGGTGTCTTCCTTGCTCTTTGGGCTTCTCTCTGCTGCCTCCAGATCATTTTCCTTCCTCCTTTGAAGCCCAGCTCCTTTACACACATGGCGTGAGAACAGGATCCTTCTTTACTGCACTTGCTTCTTTCCCTTCAGAACTCTCTTCTCATTCTATCCTTCTGTCTGCTACTAATCTTGTCATCATTCTTAATGACTACTCATCACATAGACCATTTTTACATTGGTTTGGCTCCTCACTTTCTTGACTTCCTCACTTTTTAGTTTTTTAACCTACAGTGTTTTTAAGAATTGCTTCCATGATTATAGTAAATATCTACTAAATAAATGCATATCTTTCTCAGCTTTGAGCTTTCTGTGGGTTGGGACTTTGTTGGACGTTTTATCCATTAATCCTGACATTGTATATCTGACAAGGAAGGTATTAAAAATCACATGTTTTGAATCAGTGAATCAATAAATAGATTTGAAGAGACAAATGGAAAACAAAATTGTTCAGAGCTGGCTGTTCTGGAATGGACTACAGATAGACCGTGTAAGAAATAATAAAATCATCTGGTAATTTCAATTTATCTTTAGAATCTTTGGACAGAACAGCTCCAGGGGAATCAAGGGATCATAGATGGAAAGAGAGACAAAGAGGTTAGGAGGTGAGAACTGGCTAGCGTAGCAGTCCCTAACCTAAGGTTTTCAAAGATAATATCGAGGTCCTCAATTTCTTTTTAATATTTTTTGAAAATGACAGGAAATTATGCACATGACCCAAGCTATACGTGATAAGGAAATTGACTCACATCTTTGCTGAGATGAAATAATAGTAAAGTTCTGCGAAATTATGAAATTAACTTATAGGCTCATCTCATGCCTGATTGGCAGTGCTGTGTGTTACAAAAATGACAAAATATATGATCACTTTAGAAACATTATTTTAAAAAAATTAGCATTTGCCAAGAATGGGGGTAAAAAATTAAATACTGACAGATGGTACAAGGAATGGAGACGTTTGAAGCTTCCAGAGCCTCTGATCCAGCTCACCCCACTTTCCCAGGGCCCATGTCTTCTAAAGTTCATCTGCGTAGAGAAAGGGAAGTGTGGTTGTGCAGGAAATACAGCAGGTTAGGAAAGCACAGGCTCTCGAGCTTTTACAGGCTTTAACATCCTGTGTATTTGTGCTATTTCCACAGCCTGGAACAAACTGTATTCTCCCCAAACAGGGCCAGACACTGCTCATCTATCAAGGACTGACTCACATCTCCCTTCCTCTTTGCTTCTTACCCTGACATTCCCTGGTACTGTAGTGTATCATTCTCTTTCCTTTACATTCAGAGGAAAATTCAGTTATATAATTGATACTACTTGATGTTTGTGAAATGAATAAATTAATGTCCATTTATACAGAGCTCTGAAATATTATCTATTACTGTTTTCCCTTCAAAAGGGGCTCCTTTTACCTGAAATATAACGGAGAGTCATTATGGCTTGACTCAATTTTCCATACAATTTCTGCAATATTCCAAGCAAATGTGTTTTCCCAATCAGGATTAATGAGCAGTACTACCCAGTACCATAATTATATCTAAAGCTGGAATTCACAAATGTCCATTTGCAACAAAGAAATTTATGTTATAATAATATTTATCCAGTCCCATGATCCAGTAAAAGAAATTCCTCACCACAACCACGCTTTTCCAAAACCACATCTTTGTAAGTCTGGAAACATTATCAGGGGTGCATCCCAGAAACCAACCTAAAACACTGAGAGAAAAATTGGCTGTGCTCAGTAAGAGAATCTTATCATCCTTGCAATAAGAAGATACCGTGTGTGTGTGTGTGTGTGTGTGTGTGTGTGTGTAAGAGTGTATTTGTGAGTGTGTTGTGTCTGTGTGTGTGTATGTGTGTGCATTTTCTCCTGCAGATTCATCCACATGAAAATAGTTTATCTTTGGATTGCATTACTAAGAGGCACTGGGTCACGGGGGGAGCTCGTAGGCACTTCTGGCTAGTGATGGGAAACGTCAGACCACTCAATCTGCCTAAGCTATAGCCAATAGGGTTGTTTATTTCAAAACTTTTTATAAATTCAGAATCAAATATGTAAAAACTGGAAGCCCCTTTTATTAAATGCACTATATTTGGTAATAATGACTCTAAATACAAAATGTGAAGACACATGCATCTTATAAATCAAAAGGAGATATTAAGTATTTTTCCAAGATCATTCTGCTGGATATCTTCACGCTGTTTAATTCTAAGCCTTGTCTTATTCAGGCTCTTCTCTTCCACGTTATCATACAAATTGCAATGACATAACAACTATTAATTTTGCAATCAAAATGGTTAATGCACACTTTTGTCTCCACTGGCTAAGGGAGGATTTAAACATTAACCCTAAACTGGCTTATCTGGGAAAGCTTAGAGAGGGTGTATGTGAGAGGGTGGGGGTTGGAGGCGCTGTGTCTCCGCAATGCTGCTGGGAACCCTGGAGAGGGGAGGGCAGGTGACCCAGAAGAGGAAGGCTGAAGAGAATGCCTAGCTTGCCTGCTAGCATCAGGTGGGGGCCATTTGAGTTCAGAGTGGGTTCTGAGTTAAACACAGACCTCTCACTGTCCAGGGAAGGGTAGGGGTGTGAAAGGCCTCAGTTTGTACCAACAAGAGAGTATCTCTGTGTCTGTCTGGCCAGTGGACGGTGAAGGGGCCGGGGCATCAAGGGCTTGGGAATCAGTGTCAGGGCAGGGACAGCGGTGGGCGGAGTAAGGTGTGACATGGACATGTGGACACTGTGCTCCACCTGCTCCACCTTTAGTTTTGGGACCCTTCAGGGCAGGAATGATACATCAGGTAGCAGAGCCAGGGACCCGCCTAAGGGTACAGTGGGCAAAGGATGGCCTGCAGAGGAAGTAAATAGAAAGGCAAGTTTCCTATGAAAATGCCAAAACATTCCTGCCTCCACTCAGAAAAAGACCACGAAAGGGATGTTGGCAGCCAGAGAGACTCAGGATCTGGTGATCCAACAGGTCTTTCCCAAGTTACCTCTGCTGCTTCTTTATAAGATCTGTTTTGATTCTGACAGAAGTCATGCAAAATAAGTGTTAACTAACTGTGCATACTTTTGACCAAAACAGCTTTCCTGGGTCTCATATACCCTTAGATGGAAGAAACCAGACCTAGCGTTGGATAGATCAGTAGTGAGGTGACTGTAGTTAACATCAACCAATTGTGCATTTCCAAATAGCCAGAAGAGAATAATTCAAATGTTCCTAAGGTAAAGAAAAGACAAATATTTAAAGTGATACCTATTCCAATGACCATGATTTGATTATATTAATGTATCAATGATCACATCTACTTAAAAAATATGTACATCTAATATGTATCAATAAATAGTTAATTGAAAAGAACATAACTGGCTGAAGTCTGTTCCTCCAACACCTCTACCCACTGTCCCCACTCTGCAGATTTGTCATCTCACATGGCCTTCCCTTTCCAGGTCCCCATTAGCAGAAAGAGAAAGTAGGCATTATATATGATCATTATAGTCTCTTTGCTGTCCAAGGAACATACAACTTCCAGGCTAACCATGTTCATTCATCCTTCATTGTGACAAAAAAGAGAGGTGCAATTTTCTGCACCATGGCTGTGCTATGAATGAGGCCAGGTGATCTCTTTAATGAAGGCTGTGTGAGGAGAGAGTTTTCTCAGTGCACAGAAAAGGGAATGGGATGTTTTTAAAGGAAAGTGTAGTTTTCCTGTACCTGATGTAATTTATTATGAGGGAAAAGACACAAATCATTATTATTCATTAGTTAATTTATTGATTTCATAAACATTTTAAGCCCCCGCTTTGTACAAGGGATTGTGCCACATAAATTTAAAAACGAAACAAAAAATAAAATTTAGAAAAACAGATAAGACAATTTTTAAAAAAGTACATTTCTTGCCTTTGACAGTATTAAGGCAGTTAATATTGAAATGTATTTACTGAATTATTTTGAAATGTATTTATTAAATTATTTTGCTAATTCAAAGTACTTTAATGTTTCTGAATTATACAAATGTCCTTTTTTAACATCTTTCTCTTTAGTTACCTACCTCCTTTTACTACCGTTTTAAAAAAATTTTAGTGAGCACATTTAATATGAGATCTATCCTGTTAACAGGCTTGTAAGTATACAGCAGAGTGTCGTAGTCCACAGAAACAAGGCTGTACAGTAGATCTCTAGAACTTCCTCATCCTGCTTAACTGGGAATTTTGCACCTGTTGACAGCAACTCCCCATTTCCACCAATCCCTAGCCCTTGGAAACCAATGTTTTAGTTTTTACTTCCATGAGTTTTTGAGTATTTAGGTTGCCTCATAAAAGTAGAAAAAGGCGTGGTGGCTCATGCCTGTAATCCCAGCACTTTGGGAGGCCGAGGTGGGCACATCACGTGAGGTCAGGAGTTGGGGACCAGCCTGGCCAACATGGTGAAACCCCGCCTCTACTAAAAATACAAAAATTAGCCGGGCATGGTGGCATGCGCCTGTAATTCCAGCTACTCAGGAGGCTGAGGCAGGAGAATCATTTGAACCCGGGAGGTGGAGGTTGCTGTGAGCTGAGATTACACCACTGCACTCTAGCCTGGGCAACAGGGTGAGACTCCATCTCAAAAAAAAAAGAGTCATGCAGTATTTGTCTTTCTGTGTCTGGCTTACTCACTTACCATAATGTCCTCCAGGTTTATCCACATTGCCACATATGGCTAGATTGTCTTCTTTTTTGGTATTATTTCCTTGTGTGTATATAACACATTTAAGGTCTGTGGTAATAAATGCATAGTATTTGACTGTTTCTATAAAACCATGCATCACATGACTGGCAGGGTCATTTGCAGAGGTGCAGGCTCTGAGTACATCAATGCACCTTTATGGTTCAATTATGCTGCATGGAGAAGACACAGAAAAAAACCATAATTCCATCCTTTATTGTCATTTTACTATGCACAAAATAGAAGTCCTTCATTTGCAAAATTTCAGTTAATTAGAAATTCAACTGTCAGAAAAAGCCTTAAGACACAAATGCTATTCTCATTTTACAGAGAGGAGGGAATTGACCCACAGGTTCAATAACATGAGCACATTAAATGGCTATTAGGATGCAGTACTGGGGGTCCAGCTCTGACCTTCAGTCTCTGGTCCCTGTGTTTATAGCTCTGTGCTATAAGGCATTTTCATAAAGAGCGATGCCTAACTTTCAAAATCAGAGTATTTGCTCTCTACATCCCTTTCAGACCTGCTGGCTCCAATAACATCATAGACAGAGGTGAATTTAATCCTGGAGACAGTGTGGGGAAAGAACTCTGAAAAGACGCCATGACACCCAGCCCTGACTCCCACTCTAACACCACCACATCGCTACCTGAGGCCAGCTCTTGACAGGTTAGGTTTAGTTTGCTTTTTGTTTTGTTAATCTATAAAATGAGATGAATACAGTCCATCTATAAGGCCGTATACATAATTTAGTATCATAAAATATCTAGCCTATAATAGGAATCTAAATATCTTGATTCCCTTTGTTAATCTCAGACAGCCTCTTCCACCCTCGCCATGCACGAAGGCAGATTCAGACACATTCTGCCTAGAAATCTTAAGCTGAGAACTTAGAAGTCACAGAAGTGGAAATATATATGCTTGATTATTCTTTACATGAAATTAACTAAAGTATGTAGCATACATATCTCCTCAGATATTTAAAAACCAATTTTATTAATATGTAGATTAAATAAACATTACACATTTTAAATGAACAGATCAGTGATTTTGGAGCAACATATGTGTATAGACCCTTCTAATCCCCACCCCTGTTAAGATGTCGAACATTTCCATCACGCAGAGAGTTTTCTCATTCCTCTCTGCAACGCCTCCCTCCATCCCTGACAACCAGTGATATTTATCACTAGAAAACAGTTTTGCTCAGGTATATTTTTAATGGAAATTTACAATCTCTAACTATTAAAACACTTCCTCTTCAGTACACAGGTAAATATTCAAGAGAGGGAGGTGCTCCTAAATATATTTATGGCTATGCCCATCAATGATAGAATGGATAAAGAAAATGTGACACATATACACCATGGAATACTATGCAGTCATAAAAAGAATGAGATCATGTCCTTTGCAGGGACATGGATGAAGCAGGAAGCCATTATCCTCAGCAAACTAACACAGGAAGAGAAAACCAAACACCGTATGTTTTCACTTAGTGGGAGTTGAACAAAGAGAACACATGGACACAGGGAGGGGAACAAAACACACTGGAGCCTGCCGGAGGGTAAAGGGTGAGGGGAGGGAGAGCATTAAGGGGAATAACTAATGCCTGCGAAGCTTAAAGCCTAGATGACGGGTTGATGGGTGCAGCAAACCACAGTAGCACATGTTTACCTATGTAACAAACCTGCACATTCTGCACATGTATCCCAAAACTTAAAGTAAAATTTAAAAAATTAGAAGAAAAGATTTTTATGGCTTTAGAAGGGTTTCAAACACTTCCAGAACCCTGAGAGATACCTGATCCATGTTAGGGATAATCCTGCCTGGAGATAGACAAAATGATGAAATGACATCATAAATCTTCCCAGCTGGAAGAGGCTGTTTCCACATAATTTGTTCATTCATTTTCATTATTTTTTCTCATACACTCATTCACTTAAATTATTTTATGATGATATTCTGACAAAAACTAACAATCTCCGAGAACATTATTTTGAGTTTCCATCGGACAATATTTAGCTGTGATTTAGCTCTGCTTCCTGAGCACATAGAGTACACTGGGACCAAGCGCACCATGTGCAATGGTGACTCCATTGACAGATAATGTCACACTGAGAGAAGGGTTCTCTCTTCCTTGACCCCAAGTGTCCAACCCATAAAACATGAGCCTTGAGCTAGAAAATTCCCCTTTCTGTTCTGGCACTGCCTGGGCACGAGGCTCTTTTGCCGTATGTCTCTTTGTTTTCTGGACCGGAGAAATACTGATCACATATGTGGCATCCACTTATTGGTTTGTTGGACCCCAGCTTGCAGGTAAATAGTACCAGGTGGTCCTTTGCTGTGACTTTAACTTCTGTGTTCTTCACAGAACACAGTCCCATTGATGGGATCCAAAGTCCCACTGATACTGAGTGACCCAGACCCTGGTCATGTGCTTGTGCTAAAAAGGAAAACAGCACATGGGGAGGTGAGCAGAATATGAAACACAATTATGTACTCAGAACCAGCCATACAACTTATTAGCATCCCCTTTGTTCAAAAATTGGTAAGAATTTGAAGAACATGACAATGTTATCCTGACTGTGGTGTCCTAATAAGTGTAGGACTCTGTGCACCGAGATATGTTATTTGAGCTCCTTTTAATTTATTACTAAATTAATGGCAGGAATCCCGCACAAAGGGATACCCCCTATGAAACATGACAACTCAAATTCAAACAGAGCACTCTTCCTTACCCTAAAGTCTGCCCTCTCTCCCTGAGTCCCTCATGCATAAGGCCACCTTTGTGTCCACAGGTCATGGGCAGTGCTAGGTGGCCACCATCGTCCACACATAGAAGGTAGTCAGCAGCGTGAGGTGGTTCTGCCTGCTGTGATCTCACCCCAGGCATGGAAATGAAGGGCCCTGGGTGGAGCTGAAGGTGCTCAGCTGGGTTTCTCAGGAGTCCCATCTGTCAGTGAATTGACAAGAAACAGAGCAAAACAACTCCTCCAATGTTGATGAGCCTGCCCCTGGGATTTGGAAACTTGAAAACAGAGAAAACCAATATAGACAAAGGATTTTAAACAGGATTATGGTCAATTAAGCAAATTAGAAAAAGATACTTGCAGGAGTATTTGGGACACAGGAGTCAAAAACACCAGGAAGACATGAGGAGTTTCCCTAAGACTCTAGACTACAGCACTATGTAGATAACTAACACTAGAATGTTAATTATATCATTGAAGAAATAAAATTTACATTGAATTACAAACTGTTTCCAAAAGGTCATGAAAATCTTTTAGACTTGTTTCAATTCAGACAAATGTGTTCTTCTCATTCTCAGCTGTTCACTGGTGCATTTATTTTGGATTTGACCATCTGAGGAAGAGGCGTGGCCTCTCCTGGCCTCTCCCTCCCTGGGGCCCAGGCAGGCAGAATGAGGTCTCAGAATGACTCCCTTGAGAGTCCTGTTCCCGTTTCATCAATGCACAGACCCAGAAGACCCCTCCGTCATGCAGCATCTACCATGAGCATCAGCATCCTGTGCTGTGCAGCCTTTTGTCTCCTGTGGGCAGGTGGGTCCTGGGCAGGGCCCCTTGTGTGGCTTTCAAGGCTCAGTGCCTTCCCACTAGGGCTGCAGCATCATCTTTGTTCTCCTTCTCTGCAGGTCCAGTGAATGCTGGTGTCACTCAGACCCCAAAATTCCAGATCCTGAAAACAGGACAGAGCATGACACTGCAGTGTGCCCAGGATATGAACCATGACTGCATGTACTGGTATCGACAAGACCCAGGCATGGGGCTGAGGCTGATTCATTACTCAGTTGGTGAAGGTAGCACTGACAAAGGAGAAGTCCCCGATGGCTACAATGTCACCAGATCAAACACAGAGGATTTCCCACTCAGACTGGAGTCGGCTGCTCCCTCCCAGACATCTGTGTACTTCTGTGCCAGCAGTTACTCCACAGCGTTACAAGGCTGCCTCCTCTCTGCACATAAAGCCAGGCAGGCTCTGCCCTCCTCCCTCACCCAAAACTCAGGGATGCCCTGAGCAGAGTTCTCTACACCAGAGTCCTTGGAACCCCGAATGACCCCAAGTGGCCCAGGCAGTATGAGCCTCGCTCTGTGCCAGGTGCCTCTGCAGGCAGTCTCAGCCAGGCCTGGACTGGTCCCAGGTCCTCAGATGTCTCGTTTGTTGCTCTGTCTGTTCTTTTCTCAGAGCTCTCCTTTTGGGGTAGGGTGAGGGCTTCCCCAGCTCCTACTTTTCTACTCATTATCCTGAGTCCGAGGCCACCTGGATAAAACAGGATGTGTATTTCAGATCCATCAAGACTCCCGTCTCTCTCTGGTGACCTTATTGCTTCCTCTCTCTAGGGTTTCCCCCAGCCCCCCACCCTCACATTGTCTCTCTTGTGGCCCACCTTTCCCATCTGGGCAGTCACCCTCCAAGGCCTTGCTGGGTCTCTCCTCCCCCCACCTCCCTGCCGCTCTCTACTGCAGCCATGAGGGGAGCCTCTCCTGTGCCTCCTTCATTCCTATCACAGAGACTTCAAAGCCCATTTCCTCCGCACTTGGCTGGAGGCTTCCTTTCTGCAGTGGCCAGCTCCTACCTGTCCTCCAGATCGCAGCGCAATCAGCCCCTCTTGTGGGAAGCACTCCTTCCCCTCCCAGCTGAGATCAACTTTCCTCTCATAAGCTTTCGTAGACTCATGTGTCTGTTAGTAACCTTTAGCACAGTTGGGCTTTTTCAGATACTTATCTGGTTATTTTTTAACTCTACCTAATTTTTAAGCCCATGGGAGCTGAGGCTGTGCCTGCTGCTTTTACCAACATTGGTGTCTGGCATGTAGGGAGAACCATTTCACAAAGAATGGATGAGTGGATGACAGGCTGAGTGAGTGATGAGTGGGTGGATGAACCAATAATAAAAACATGCTACATCTACTGCAACCTGGCAGAGATCTAGCATTAAGTACAACAAATCCCACCCCTTTGATTGCTGGGCTCAGGTCAGTCTTGGAAATTGATGGGGAATCACTATCATGGCGTCCACACCTGGCTCAAGGCTTCCTCTTGTGGCTGTAGCACCTGACCTCCTCCAGGTCTCTGTGCTCTCCTTCAGGGTCTTTCCCCACAACAAATCGAGACGGATCAGAGATCTACCTCTAGAATTCCATCCTTAAAGGTTGTTCCTTGAAATCACTTCTGGTAAGAAAATCTCCATTAGGTTTGCATCAATAAAACAGGGCTACTACAAGTTTGGGAGTGTAACAGATTTATGATCAGAATTAGACTTTATGCATATGTGGGAGGAGCTGAGGAAAAGAAGGTCTGGAGGAGAGAAGTCAGAAGTTGAGGGAGCCAGTCAGTAGCCAGGGCTTCTGGAGGTCTGGGCAGGACAGGCTTGAGCGGCAGGAACACGAGAGGATCAGAGCATGCCAGGCCATGCAGTGGCACCTTGAGCTGGGAGCACAGGAAAAGTCCAGGGAAACCTTCTTCTGGGGAAGCTGTACCCACTGTATGGGGCCCACCCCTGCAGGTTTACTTGCAAACACTGGGGGCAGCCTGGCTGCTGTTGGCCAGCATTTGGGAAGATGAACTGGATACAGGGTGCAGAAGGAACAGGACTTCCTAGGTCTGTTGGATGCCTCTGTATCCTCTGGTCACAGACTCTCACTGTCTGACCACAATGACCTGCCAAATATAATAATAGTGACTGCTTTTCATCTGTCTTCCAAATTTTACCAAATGTACCTTGACCATCTGTAACCCTGAATGGTAAGAGAAATGGCATTCTGGGAAAGGCAGGCTCTTGCCTTTGCAAAGTTGACTTAACACAGTCCAGCACAGGACGGAGATTAAGGCATTGGATCACACAACTGCCTCAACCTGCCGCAGTCCCTGGACTCTTCTCCGTGGACACCTGTGCTGCCCAGGTGAATGTGGACACAGTTTGTATGTAGATGTTCCAGAGACGCTGGCTACTAACTTTTCTTTTAATCCTGTGCCGGATATCTCCCTCCACCCAGAGGGTCTATATGTGTATGAAATTTATTTTAAAAAATTAGAAAACTTGAATTCTATTCTGAGTCTTTTGTTGGGACTGTCCAGAGAGCATTTTTGACTCTACCAACCTATGTCGTGGGTGTATATAGCAGCCCAGAGTGCAGCAGACAGTTCTTGGGCCCGTACCTTTGCGAGTTAGCCTGGAGATGCCTGTAAACATGACAGACTCTTGGTGTTGTTCACTGTCAGTCCAGGCCTCTCTGGAATGTCACAGACTACCATCGAACAAACAGATTCCCAGTAAGAAGAATATTAGGAGATAGCAATGAGGAAATGTGAGCACATGCAACAGAAGATTGAAATGCAAACCCAAAGACTGGAAATTTTGGCATTATAAGATATGAAAGTTTGGAGAGCTACATTTAAATGAACATGAGGGAGAACTGAAACAAGGAAAAAGAGAATGTCTGAAACCATCAAGTAACTTTCATAAAAATTGTCAAATAATGTATCTAGGAATGCCTCACACAATCACCGAAAACAAAATGAAAAGTCAAACAGTTGATCGGCACCTCCTAAAGAGATTTTTAGTGATGTCAAAGATGGATCTCCAGGAGTCATCTAGAATGCAGCACAGAAAATTAAAAGTGAACTATGAAAAGTTAAAGAACAGGGGGGAAAAATGGATGTTTCCCATATATTAGAATATGCATATTTTTCAAAAATTCACATTTTTTCTTGCATACAATTGCAGTTTCAAACAGGTAGATAGGTAGAATGTTATGAGGTGATATTTATGAGATGTTAGCTGACAATTCTTTAGGTGTTCAGGACCCAAATTCAGAGTTTCCAGAATCAAAATGAATCTCAAATAAGACAAATAGTCAAGTCATAGGGAAATTGTAGAACCTGAGGGACGAAGAGAAGATTTTGAAAGCAATCAGAAAAAAAGAGAAATACCGCCCACAGGGTTAGATGGAGAACAAGAGTAAGTCAAGATAGTGGTTAAAAATAACCATTAGCTCAATTGTCATTCTCCTTCTTTTAAGATGACATTGATTAAAAACAACTTTTATAAGTGGAATATGAAAAAAGACCGCTGTGAGTTTCCATCCAAGTATCTTTTCTGAATGACAGTTAACAAAGGTGGGAAATGATCCCAGAAGAAAGGCATGAGGGCAGTTCATGAGGGAACCCATGTGATGGGGCAGTCCTGTTGGGCACGTGTGACTGGGGGAATGGAGGAGGCTAGGGCATGAAAGGGGATGGCAGAGGGGACCCTGACTTGGAGGAAAGACATGAGCTCACCCCTTTGTGCCCTATGTTAGGGGCAGTGTTGGTTCATCCTACAGGACATGCCCAGCAGACAGAGGAGCGGCTGTGGGATGAGAAGATGAACTCAGAGATGCAGCGTGAGGCCTTCAGGTACAGACAGCTCTGGAGTCCAAAGCGATGAGCCATGCATTGATGTTAAAAAAGAAGGTTATAAATATTTAAGGCGTCACCCAAGTGTGTTCTAATATAAATGCTGTGACCCTGAGGTCCTGGGGATTGAGAGAGGAAGTGATGTCACTGTGGGAACTGCCCTGTGGGGACAAGGACGTCTGTCATCCTCTACTCCTGCTCACAGTGACACTGATCTGGTAACGCCCCCGTCCTGGCCTGACCCTGCCATGGGCACCAGGCTCCTCTGCTGGGTGGTCCTGGGTTTCCTAGGGACAGGTGAGTCCTCAGAACACCAAGTAGTTTCATTTTCTTCCTGTGTATAGGCGTGTACATGTGTGTGAGTGTGTGTGTGTGTGTGATGACTACAAATGTTTTCCTTATTCTGTTGCCAAATTCTGTTTCCACAGATCACACAGGTGCTGGAGTCTCGCAGTCCCCAAGGTACAAAGTCACGAAGAGGGGACAGGATGTAGCTCTCAGGTGTGATCCAATTTCGGGTCATGATTACCTTTACTGGTACCAACAGGCCCCTGGGCAGGGCCCAGCGTTTCTGACTTACTTCCAGAATGACGCTCAACGAGACAAATCAGGGCTGCCCAATGATCGGTTCTCTGCAGAGATGCCTGAGGGATCCGTCTCTACTCTGAAGATCCAGCGCACAGAACAGGGGGACTCAGCCGTGTATCTCTGTGCCAGCAGCTTAGCCACAGCCTGGCACAGTCACCTCCTTCCTGTTCACAAACCTCGTCCTTTTCTCTCCTTGCAGCTACTAGAGACCCTTAGCAGAGGCCTCTCTTTCTTCCTCACTTTTCATGGGAAAGGAGTAGATTTGGACATCGGCTGTCCTTTGGGTAGAAAGAGACCACAGATTCATTCCTGAAACACAGTGACTACAAATGTAAGTGGTGAAAACAATCATGGCCCACTGCACTCTAGGAGTCCTCGGAACCAGCTCACTTCTTCAAGCAAGGAGTGGGTGTCTTAGCCTCGGCCTTCAGGGCAGACATGCATCTTCTATAGGTCTTGGAGGCTGCGGTGCTGCCTACATACTTGAGGTTGTCAAAAGCAGGAAACATGCCTCTTCTGCATATGTTGAGGCATCTGGAAGGTCTGAGGCTGCAGCCCCAGGAACATCTTTCTTCTGAAGTCTCTTCTATTCCTGTCACCTTGGAAGTTTCTGCAACAAAATATCAAACCTCTCTACCTGTTTAAAATACAGGTCTTTGCAAATTTGTGGTCCTTATTGATAAATACAATTATGGTAACAATAAGACTGCATTTCTTCTGCCTACTTTAAGCCACATGTATCTTTTATTTTGTTTCCATTTGCCATTGCTGCTGTCCTGATAGACAGGAGCATGCATTCACCACTGCCCGTTCACCTCGATTTCCTCAGGAAATCTAATTTCTAGACTCTGAGTGTTTTCATTGTTGTCCTACTCTTCTGATTTGAAATAATTTTCCTGAGTCCTTTAACTCAAGAAGTGTTTTATTTATAATGTTGATTCTGTTCCTTTTAATTTTTCGTATTATACATTGTTATATAGTACTTGTTATAAATAGAAGTACAGTGATTATATTGCAATAGAATCTTCCACCTGTCTGTGGGTGATGCTGCAGTTTGTATCTGTGAAATCGAATGCACTGGTCAGAGATCATGTGATTACGGATCATGGATTTCTGAGAGTCCTCGGCGACAGACCACTTCTCCAAGTCTGGGATCAGTGTCCCAGATGCAACCCTGAGAGAGGTGCCCTGAATCTTTCATAGGTAGGAGGGGCATCATAGCCTTCCTAAAGTCACTGATCAGAAATCGTCGTGGTACAGACACCAAATTTCTTTCCCCAGACAATCATGGTCTCTGGTAGGGAGTTGCTCTGGACCCATTTTTTTATTGTGTCATCATGAAAACACTCCTTGCTCAGGTACCCTGTGTCTCCTGGGACTGAGTAAGTCCAGGGCACAGATGGGAATTCCTTGCCTTCATAGACTTTCTCTCTAACTGCTGCCACCTTCCTCCACATGACTCCTGAGACACCTGGTCCTAACAGTGGACAAGCTCTGACACTGAGGCTGAACAGTTTAGTCCACAGTTGTAAACGGTGCTTCAAGAACATGAAACAAAAGCGAGCAGGGCTTCCAATTTATACTGAGAACGAACATGCAAGAGGAGCAAAGGGAAGATGTTACTAAGGAACAAATAGGAAGGAATAGGGATTCTGCTCGGATGAAATCATTCTGTTGTGTTAAGTTAAGCAGGAGAAACATTTCATTGCAATTACTTGAAGTCAAAGGCTAGCACCTCGCCAGCCAACCAGCATAACTCTTTGTTCTGTGATCTCAGCAGCTTCAGAGGACTCAGAAATCCTTTCTCTGCACAACTGTCCCTTTGTTCATTCCAAGACCCCAGATCACACACTCTGATCCTATCATGAAAATAAGGAGGTGTGCTATAGTTGTTGTGGCCTCATTTTTTGGGTGTTGAGTAGGAAGCATTGAAGAACTTTGAAAGCTTTGCTCTTGAGTCTAGGGATGTGCTGGACTCAGCTTGAATAACTCAGAAGAGCCAAATAGGCGTACTCTTCCCAGCTCCCCAGCAGTGAAGCCATGTTGGCCGCTTGAAATCTGCCATGGTGGCCGCTTGAAATCTGCCATGGTGGGGATGCTGGTACCACAGAAATTAGCAAACGCTACCAGCCATGCCCCCACAGTTTAGCAGCACATCACTGGAGTATTTTCTGATGTCCCTGTTATGCCATGTCTTGTGGGGCCAAAAGGGCTCAGAATTCACCTCCCCTCTACTCTTGTTCTTGGATGCCATCATCTACTGGGGCCTCAACTGTTCCTATTTCTATTCAGCCTCCAAATTCTCTTACTCAAGCATGCCAATCTGGAACATGACAACTATTTTGAATGTAACTAAAGGTACCACTGAACCAGTTCATTATTTACAAGTTATCATTCCTCACATGGAATATTCAGATTCTGGAATCACTGGGAACAGAAATAGGCAACCAGCATCTCTGGGTTGTGAACCACGTACAGCCCCACTATTCTTCTGTGGCAAGGACAGACTCTGTAACAAGGACTATTTTGCTTTGGAAACTAAGCAGCTCCACCCCAGTCAGGAATGACTCTGTTTTTACTTTAGGCTAAGAGGTCAGAAGGATCACACCCTAAGTATTCTCCTCTCCAAGACTGAGTATGGCCACTCTCCATCTCAGTCCCTGGACGTTGTCCAGAGTTCCCTGAGTATCTCTGCTCTGGGGGCAGAATCACCAAGGCTCATCCTCGCCAGCTCCCCACAGACTCCAGCAGGATTTTTCTGCCAGGTGCAGGGCACAGGAATGGCTCTGTCTGTCTCTTAGTTAGAGGGAGGCCATGGAATGATGTTTATATAAGAGAGACTGGAATTCTGGGTCTCCTTTATAGTATTCGACAAAACTTTCTTTCTTTTTTTATTTTGCCATCTCACCAATGAGGAGAGCAATCCCTTGGTAGCTATATTGTTTTTGGCACTTAGGAAGGTTTTTGTGGTTAAGTCACATTAAGAAATTGTGCCTTTTTTTCCTGTTCAGATATAAGCCAAGGCAGTGAAAGAAACAGCAATAATTTTGAAAGCAGTCACTTGTACATCCTATGATAAAGGTGTTAAGTTTCATTGCCCACAGCTAACTTTCAGTCTAGTGGAAATGAAAAGGCACAGTTAGCGGGCGTGGGAGCATGCCATGAGAGAGGTCGATGCCGATTGAGAAGTCTGTCTGAATCCCCAGTACTGTGGGATTGAAGGGGAGGCAGACTGTGCTCAACAAGGAGGGAGAGTGAGTTCATCCATGGGAACCTGAGGAGGAGCAAATCCCAGGGCCATCTAATTCAGGGTGCAGCAGCAAATCCTTGGAAAGGAAAATGGTCTAGTTCAGCTGTCACAGGAGACAGGAGAAAGCAAAGTCATCTAATCCACAGTCCCCTGGCTGATTTGCTTCCTTATCATAGTATTTTGCACCAGCGTGTCCTCATCTCCCGCTGCTCCTGTGCTTCCTTCAGAATCACCTCTTCCCTCTTTGGTGCTCACATCAGTGGATGTGCACAAGTTGATCATTTCCTGTAGCAGCCCCTCTGCTGGTTTTACTTATGTCCATCCTTATTTTGTACATTAAGTACGGCTACTTCACCATTGCTTATTGCCTTGTAAGAGGTCTCGTTTTATATATTTCAATTTTACTTTTTATTAATCGACATTTGACTTCATCATTTGCTCATCTGGGGTAGCATTGTCATTTTTGGAAGACATTTTTGTTTATCTTTAGTGATTCAGATTAAATAATCTCTTTATATTTCAACGTCTGTGTTTTCTTCTTATTTTAAACCAAATATTACTTCCCTTCATTCCTCTCATTCTGTTCCTCTTTCTTTAGATGGTAGTTTTAAGGGATAAAAAGTTAAAAGTATAACTGGAGCTATGTGATAAGAGTTATTCAGAATGAGAGTGGGATATTAAGACTGGTAACTGGAAGCAATAGTCGGGGTTAGAACTAGTGTTGGGATGAGGGTTTAGGGAAGCTGCTCATAAAACCTGCAGGATGACACCTCTGGAATATTCTGGCAGCTCACTCTGTAGACACTTCCCAGCATTCCTTGGGCCATTGCAGAAGAAACAATGATGAAACTTCACTTATTGGCCACAAGATGGCACTGTGGTCCACTGGGATCTAAAGGGCTCTGGGGAGTCTGGGAGAGCAGCCTTAGGAGGGAAAGGGTTAAGAAAAATTAGGGTTTGGATCCAATATTATGAAGATGTTGTAGCAGTTTTCAGTTATTGCCAGGTTGCCTACAGCTATGCAAGAGGCGGGAAGTCCCTATAATCTTTAATGAGATCTGCAGTTGAAGAATGTTGGCTGGGCTCCCTTGGTGTAGAGGCAGGTGCAGAGGAGCAACTGCCTCAGAGGAACAGGGGAAAGCTAGAGATAGGCTGTGCCCTGAGCTCAGTGCATCTCTGCTGCATCTCATCTTCCCTGCAGGTCTCGCCAGGCAACAGCTTTAACCTGCCTGAGCGATCTGGGATTCTACAAGTTTATAAGTAGTACAACTTGGTTGAGATTCCATTGGAAACCAAGTACATGTTCTCTGGAGTACAAAAAATATTGATAACAAGTTCTAAAACACCTAAGTAAACAAACTACTGAAGGAAAATGTTAGTAGATGTACCAAACCATGCATTAGACCTGAAGCTAATTGACTAGTAGAATTATCGAAAAGAGACTATAACTTTAAATAAGACTCTACTAAGCATTTCTGGGCATAGAGCAGTGTTTGAGTCCTCTCAGGGTAGACTAAGGAAGGAATTCAGTTATTTTCTTGACCTTGGCTTGGATTAAAATCCATGAGCTCCTCATTTCATTTTCTTGTAAAATATTGCAGAATACTATTGAGCAAACATTTCATTTTTCTCCAGCCTGTTTAGCACTTACAGGTAAAGCAGACAACTAGAGGCAAGGTTTCTTTAGTTGGCATCTATTAACTGTAGGACTGGGAGGTCCATAGCTGGGCTCTACAGGGAGTGCAAATCCGATGTGTCTGTGCTGTGCCCAACTCCCCTCTGTGAAGCTGACAAAGGGGGAGGGCTGGGTTACCCAGGACCCCACTTACAAAGAGGGGAGCAAACTGTTTGCTTGGCAAAAAAAAAAAAAAAAATCAATTCATCAATTGACTAATTTGTTGAAATTCAAAATGAAAGGCTTAATTGTTAAGACTGATGAATGCCAAATTTCCCAAGTTAGGAAATGTATAGCAGCTCGTGGTTCTCGGAATGATTTCAACAGCATATGAAGATATTTTTAGAAAGTTTTTGTTTGTCTACAGCTTTCCTTGATATTGATCCTCAGTTGTTTCTCAGCCCACTTGTCAGTTGAGCTTAATGTGATGCCAAATTTCAATGTTGCCTATTTCAGTCACTGAGCACTTCTCACAATCTCCAATCTTACACAGATATGTATGCTTCTGTCTTTTCTCATTTTTGTGTGATTCATTTTTAAATTGGGCTGTGCAGAATACAAGCATACATTTGTAAATGATTCTCTTATGCAATTTAGCTGTTTACTTTTTAGTAATACTTTTTATTAAGGTATAATTAATAGAGAGTAAAACACAAATATTAATACAAGGACATCCTGGTACATTTTGACAAACGCATATGACAGTGTAACAGTAACTGAAATGATTATAAAAAAATTTCCATCACTCAGGAAAGTGTCCTCATGCTCCTTTCCAATCAATTTCTATCCCAGAGATACAAACTTTTGTTATTTTTATCACCATTGACTAGCTTTGTTTATTGCTGAGCTTCATATAAATGGAATCACATAATATTTTTATTGATTTATTTTCCCCCAAAATTAGAGTTTCTGAACTGCATTCATATTGTAGTATCAGTAGGTCATTCTCTCTTATGACTAATATTCCATGGCATAAATATACCACAGCTTGTTGATCCACGCTCCTGCTGACGGAGATCCATGTTACTCCTGTCTTCAACTATTAGGAATAAAGTTGTTGTGAACATTCTCATAGAATTCTGTCTTGTGGACATATGTGTTCTTTTTTTTCTTTGAGGTATAGCCTTAAGAGTAGAAATACTGACTCACAGTTCAGATGTGTGTGCTATGCTTGCGTGTCCCCAAGAAAGCTCATGTTGAAATTTGTCAATGTAATGGTATTGGGAGGTGGAACAGTTATGACTAGATCATGAGGGATCTGCCCTCAGAAAGAGATCAATGCCCTTATTGCCTTATTGCGGGAGTGAATTAGTTGTCCTGGGAATGGTCTTCTGATAAAAGGGATGAATTCCATCATTTTCTCTGTCTTGGGTGCTTGCTTATCCTTCCTTCTGCCTTGGATAACAGCAGGAGGAAAGAAATCGAAATAAAACATGGTGCTGAGAGTGAGGCTATTGCTATAACAAGTACCTGAAAATGTAGAAGCAGCTTTGGCTAATGGGAACTGGGTAATGGATAGAGGTTGGAATAATTCAGAGAAGCAGACTAGCAAAAGGCTAGATTGCTGATACCGAGCATTAAGGGCAATTCTGGTGAAGGCTCAGGGGGAAATGAGGGACGAGGTATTGGAAATTGACGTAAATGCCATCCTTGTTGTAAGTAGCAAAAACCTTCGCAAAATTATGTCCTGTTCTAGGACTTTATGGAATATAAAAATTATGAGCCTTTAGCTAGAATATCTGCTGAAGGAAATATCTAAGCAGCTAAGCATTCAGGCTACTGTGTGACTACTCTCAGGCACCAGGAAATTTAACCCAGCAAGAAGGGAGCCAAGGGAATAGATTTTGCAAAGCAGCACAGATGGTGACACTACCTAACCTCTGCTATCCTGTCCCCCATAAGCCAAACTCACTCTGGAGTTAGAGAAAAGGGGAGACAGTTAACATGATACACTGGGGTCAGCTTCTGAAGGCAGGGTGGATCTGGAGGGATTAATAAACTGTCCAGAGCCCTACATATAGGATGGCATTGAGGGTGCTGAGTCCCAAGCTGGCTACATCTGTGCTGTGAGCTGATAAGGTCCTAGAATAATTTCTGGGGAATCTGTAGTCTTGATAATTTACAGACAACCCAGGTCTGCTTTGGATCTGATCAGACGGACCTAATATTGGGGACTCTGCACCACTGGCCACTCAGGAAAGAGGCTGGGAATGTTGCCTGGGACAGGAAAATATAATAAGAAACATTGGTGTGAATCTAGCATCAGAAAGATGTTGCGAGGACAGCCAGGAAGAGCTGGAACCTGAGGTTTACTCACAGGCTCCTCACCCTCCCCTGATGGGTAGGTGTGTGTGCTCCAGCATGGAGCACCACAGCACTAGGTGGGAGGAGGGTGAGAGGGCGATGGGGCAGTGTAGGCAGAGGAGCAACTGTATCATCGCAGGAGCTTCTGCCTTCACCCATCCCTCCACCTCTGCAGGACAGGTAGAGAGTACAGGGTCCATGGAGCACTAGACCTAAGGAAGCTGCGTGGGGAGGACACAGGACAGTGACATCACAGGATGCCCCTCCCATCAGGAAAATCAAGGTGCAGAACTCACTCAGCTCTTCCCCAGGAGGACCAAGCCCTGCGTCAGGTGCAGTGCTGCCTGCCCCACTGTGCCATGGGCCCCGGGCTCCTCTGCTGGGCGCTGCTTTGTCTCCTGGGAGCAGGTGAGTCCTGTGCACAGGACAGCAGCCCCATTCTCAGCTTTCCCACCCCTGTGTCCTCCACTTTACCTTGGGGAGGGCCTCCAGACTGTCTCCTGAGCTCATCCTCCCTCTGCTTTTCCCACAGGCCCAGTGGACGCTGGAGTCACCCAAAGTCCCACACACCTGATCAAAACGAGAGGACAGCAAGTAACTCTGAGATGCTCTCCTATCTCTGGGCACACCAGTGTGTACTGGTACCAACAGGCCCTGGGTCAGGGCCTCCAGTTCATCCTTTGGTATGATGAGGAAGAACAGAGAGACAGAGGAACCTTCCCTCACAGATTCTCAGGTCGCCAGTTCCCTAACTATAGCTCTGAGCTGAATGTGAATGCCTCGGAGATGGGGGACTCAGCCCTGTATCTCTGTGCCAGCAGCTTGGCACAGCCTGGTAGAGTCACTGACATTCTGTACGTAAACTTCCTGCCTTAGCTTTGACTTGAGAGCTGCAGGCCCCACCCAGGTTTCACTCATTAAAGGGAAGCTTTTAGTTGTTTGGAAGGCATGTCTTGTGTCCTACTGAGCGCAGAGCTCTCCCAACCAACAGAGTCCGAGGTTCCTGTGCCCTGAGTGCGCCTGCTTCTCTGCTGCATCTTCTTGCAGCTTGTTATTTACTGGGTAACTTCAGTGGAGGAGTGACTGCTGAGCCCCAGATGTGTGCCAGATTTTTGTATATGCTACATAGCTTAAAGGTTTTCCACAATCTTGCACATCAAACATTCTTATTCTTTCTTTGCAGATGGGAGGCTCAGGGACATTGAGTCATTTTCGCCAGTGTCTCTGGGCTTATAAGCATCAGAAGTGGGAAACAAACTAGTCCATACATTTTCCACCTACCCCCCTGTTCCATCATCACCTTCTCTGTCCTGGTCAGTAAGTCAGAGCCCTCACACTGCCTTCTAGTGACCAACAGGTTGCAGTAGAGGCTCAGATGTCTTCTGGGGTCATTACTAAGCCTTCTTCGTTAGCAACTTTGAGGAATGTTGCATTTCACACTATTTTTTTAATCATTTATATGCATTCCTTCTGTACTTTCCCAGTCTGTAGTTTATATTTTCATTTTTATGGTGTTTTTTGATGCACAAAAGTTTAATTTAATGCAACAAAAACTAAAAACAATTTTTTTTGTGTGTAGACAAAAACTCCTTTCTCATATAAATGTCTAAACATATTTTTCTTAATTTGTTCTAGTGAAATTTAAGTTTGGCTTTTCACCATTAAGAATAAATGTACCTGAAATATATCTCATGTAAGAAATAACATAGAGACCTAGGAATGGGAGGGAAGGACATATGTTCAGTGAAGAAGCAACAGCTTGTCAAAAAGATCCCAAAATGGACACCATGAGCCGACAGTGGAGAGGCAGGTGGAGGACAAATGATTACAAACGTTGTCAGGCTGTTGTCTGCTGGAAGAAAGACAGCCAGGAGCAGAGTCCACATGGGTGAAGGTTTATGGCTGTACTGTAGGTTGAAGGTTGCAGCAGGTCAAGGGAGGAATAGCAGGCAGAGGGCAGAGTTACTGGCTGGCAGGGGCAGTGGCATCACCAGTGACTCTACTGACATCCAGGTATTATGTCCCCAACACACAAACTTTAAAAACTCCCCACAATCTGCCCCTTTTTCCCTGGCCCTACCATGGCTACCAGACTCCTCAGTGGTGTGGCCTTTTGTTTCCTGGGGGCAAGTGAGTCCCCTAAAGCCTTTTCCTTGGCTCACCACATCCTAGTCTAAGCCTTGACCTCAGGTTTACATTATTGGGGTACTTCCTTGGGCACGCAACTTCCTTCTATCATACACTTCACAGTTGCTGGAACAACCTGATCCCAAGATACCAGACAACAAAGGCAGGACACGAAGTGACATGGAGATGCCTGAGACTGCTGTCTATGAATACATGTGCAGGTGTTAATAGGAGCCGAAGCTGGTGCACAGCTGATTCGTGCCAGCACGCACTATAGAGAAATCCCTTAATGTCTGTGACTTTCTCTCAAAGCCAAATATGTGGCTTTGATGTTGGACAGCCTCTCCCAGACCTCTGTGCCCTCCTGCACCAGCCTTCACCCCACAGCCACCTTCCTCTACACACAGAAGATATAGGTGGACTTGTCTCTATGAGACCGTGATCTGGGCAGTGGAAGACATTGTCCCATAGGCGTCTCCCCAACACTTCCCAGGCTGGAGCCCTCAGAGCTCTCAGCAGCTCTGTGCATATGAAACACTGCCCTGTGCTGAGCTTCTCTCTCAGACCATTCTTAGCTGGATGAAGGAACGCACATCACCATGATGTAAGTAGGTGCAGCTTCTCTTCCAGGCCCCTCCTGCAGCTCTGCCCTCAGAAGTCCTCTTCCTCAGTTGCTCTCAAAAAGGAAAGTTCATTTGAAATTGTATATTTGCAGACAGCATTGACAACACAGGTCTATGTGCGTCCAATCCCACCTTCCATTGGTAACCAGTATTAATACTCTGGTGTGCTTCTTTTCATCTCTCTTTTCTGTGTTCATGCATACCTTTCTACCCAAGTACACCTACAGAAAATGGTTTCACCTGTACACTTTACCAGTCACATGCATACTCTTTTCTGTTAATATACCTTGGTCTCTATTATTCCAGATTGGTCAATATAGATCTAACTTGCTCCTATTTGCTGCTTCATATTGCACAATGAGGGTAGACAGGTACATTCATGCTCTATGGTCTGATTCCTAAATTCTGCCAGATCTTCTCTAAAGTGACTGAATGGCCTCTTTAGGCTTCCAGGTTCTCCTTGCCCCAACAACCAGTTGATGATTCCAGCTTTTCCATCACTCTTAGTCCTAGCAGGTTTGAGAGCTCTATCAGTTTCTCCTGCATGAGGATACAGGGAGGGATAAAAGGATAGACATTTATCCAAACCTACGAGAGACTACACAGTATCTCAGTTAATCCTCATAAAGCATGGAGAGGAATGTTAGTCTTGTTTTAGAGATGAGTCTAGATGAGGCTGGAGTCCAGGAAGGTTAATGAATGCCTTGCCCATGGTCTCAGAGTTAATAAATGGTGGAGCCACATGAAGGGCAAATGGCTTGCTTCCAAGTGGAATTCACAGAGGGGTCACTGGAATTTGAGGGAGGGGAAGTCTAGAACCATCTGGGGTTGTCTTCAGATCAGTCGCCAGGGGGCAGGAGAGTCCGCGTACCCTGCAGCACTGCAGGTACAAGCATCATGGTGTGGGCAGTGGGGAGGTAACAGAGTGGGTAAGCAGTTAGTGGCCTGGAACCAGAAGATCTGAGCTTTGAGAAAATTATTCCCATCACAAGATGTAGCAGAGACACTGATGTGGATACACTGGGCCAGGGAGCTCTGTGAGGAGCTGTTGTTAACATGAGGGAGGGGGAGAAGCAACTACGTGGTAACTTCCTATACGTGAAATGTAGAGGAATACAATGTTAAGTAGAATCCCATCTGATTTTCGTCAGTTTTGCTTTGTAAGTAGTTGGAAGGTGGGATTATTTATTTTTGAGGTTAAGGAAACATCTATAAGGCTCCTTTACCTTATGAAGGCTGGTGGGGAAGGGAAAAACGGCCCGGCCAATGGAGTCACCGTTTGTTTAATAAATACCTCAGAGTTCAAAGAGAGACTCTCATGGGGCAGAAATTGGTCAATGTTCCTACATTCTAAAATTAGGAGGGTCTTGTTTTCTTTGAACCAGCAGAGAAGGAAGCACATTGAGTGGGGAGTGACAGTTGGGAGCACGGCAGAGTGGCCACAGAATGTCGAAGACAAAGGACATGTAGTATCAGATTCTAAGCTGTGAAGTTATGATGCTACTCTCCTTCTCCTAATGGTTTTTTTTAGGTCTCAGCACAGATGCACACTGAGGGAATAATTTCTTTGAAAATTAACGACACAGAGCTCTGTTAAGTATTAACAAGTCCACTTTACAAAGCACACCTGGAAATGGAAACAAGATTATTTCTTGGTTTTTTGTTTTTTTTGTTTTTTTTTTTTTTGAGACAGAGTCTGGCTCTGTTGCCCAGGCTGGAGTGCAGTGGTCAGATCTCAGCTCACTGCAAGCTCCGCCTCCCGGGTTCACGCCATTCTCCTGCCTCAGCCTCCCAAGTAGCTGGGACTACAGGCGCCCACCACCACGCCCGGCTAATTTTTTTTGTATTTTAGTAGAGACGGGGTTTCACCGTGTTAGCCAGGATGGTCTCGATCTCCTGACCTCGTGATCTGCCCGTCTCGGCCTCCCAAAGTGCTGGGATTACAGGCTTGAGCCACCGCGCCCAGCCGAAACAAGATTATTTCTAAGGTGTTTTCTACTCTAAGAGTCTCTAACTTGTTCTCAAGGTGAGAGGTGAGGAAGGCGGGCTGTTGATCCACACGCGATGAGTACCGTGACGCTCTACCACAAAGTATATAGTTCTGAGTGTGAATCAGAGTCCTAAGAAGAATAATCCCCTTTATATTGTTTTGCCCTCTGCCATCCCAAACCACCCCACCCGTAATTAAGCAGCCATGGAAATGAGGGGAGCCAGAAGGAATCAAACCCTGCTGCTTGGTTCAGTAGACAGAGAGACCTGTGGGAAGGGTGTGGCTGGGTCGAGAAGAAGATGATGAGCTCAGAAAACAGACAAGGAGAAACATCAGGGGAAAGCTTGTGAAACCCTGGAGGGATCACAAGGTATGTTATTAGAGCTCCTTTTTATTTATTAGTAAATATTATTTATTACTAAATTAATGGCAGGAATCCTGCACAAAGGGATATTCCCTACGAAACATGACATCGCAAATAAAAACAGAGCATTCTTCCTCACCCTAAAGCCCGCCCTCACGCATCAGGCCACCTTTGTGCCCACAGATCATGGGCAGCACTGGGTGGTCACCATCATCCACACACAGAGGGCAGTCAGCAGCGTGAGGTGGTTCTGCCTGCTGCGGTCTCACCCCAGGCATGGAAAGCAAGAGCCCTGGGTGTGGCTGAAGGTGCTCAGCTGGGTTTCTCAGGAGTCCCATCTGTCAGTGAATGGACAAGAAACAGAGCAAAACGACGCCTCCAATGTTGATGAAACTGCCCCTGGGATTTGGAAACTTCACAACAGAGAAAACCAATATAGACAAAGGATTTTAAACAGGATTAAGGTCAATTAGGCAAATTGGAAAAGGATACTTGAAGGTGTATTTGGGACACAGGAATCAAAAACACCAGGAAGACGTGGGGAGCTTCCTTAAGACTCTAGACTACAGCACTATGTAGATAACTAACACCAGAATGTTAATTATATCATTGAAGAAATAAAATGAACATTGAATTTCAAACTGTTTACAAAAGGTCATGAAAATCTTGGAGACGTGTTTCAATTCACACAAATGTGTTCTTCTCATTCTCAGCTGTTTACTGGTGCATTGATTTTGGATTTGACCAACTGGGGAAGAGGCGTGGCCTCCCCTGACAGGAAGGCTCTGGGGCCCAGGCAGGGAGAATGACGTCTCAGAATGACTGCCTTGAGAGCCCTGTTCCCCTTTTATCAACACACAGACCCAGAAGACCCCTCCGTCCTGCAGCACCTGCCATGAGCATCGGCCTCCTGTGCTGTGCGGCCTTTTCTCTCCTGTGGGCAGGTGGGTCCTGGGCAGGGACCCTTGTGTGGATTTCAAGGCCCAGCCCCTTCCCATTGGGGCTGCAGCATCAGCTTTGTCCTTCTCTGCAGGTCCAGTGAATGCTGGTGTCACTCAGACCCCAAAATTCCAAGTCCTGAAGACAGGACAGAGCATGACACTGCAGTGTGCCCAGGATATGAGCCATAACTCCAGTTACTGGTATGGACAAGACCCAGGCATGGGGCTGAGGCTGATTCGTTACTCAGCTGCTGCTGGTGTCACTGACAAAGGAGAAGTCCCCAGTGGCTACAATGTCTCCAGATTAAACACAGAGGATTTCCGGCTTAGGCTGGAGTCAGCTGCTCCCTCCCAGACATCTGTGTACTTCTGTGCCAGCAGTTACTCCCCAACGCTGCAAGGCCGTCTCCTCTCTGCACATAAAAGTAGGGCGGCTCTGCCCTCCTCCCCCACCCAAAACTCAGGGATGCCCTGGGCGGAATTTTCTGCACCAGGAACCTTGGAACCCCAAGTGGCCCGGACAGCATGAGCTCGCTCTATGTCAGGTGTCTCTGCAGGCAGTCTCAGCCAGGCCTGGACTGGTCCTCAGATGTCTCCTTTGTTGCTCTCTCTGATCTTTCCTCAGAGCTATGATTTTGGGTTGGGACTGGGGCTTCCCCAGCTCCTACTTTTGTACTCATCATCCTCAGTCCGAGGCCCCCAGGATGAAACAGGATTTGTATTTCACATCCATCTAGACTCCAGTCTCTCCCTGGTGAGCGTGTTGCTTCCTCTCTCTAGGGTTTCTCCCAGCCCCCACCCTCACGTGGTCTCACCTGTAGCCCACCTTTCCCATCTGGGCAGTCATCCTCCATGGCCCTGCTGGATTTTTCCTCCCCTCACCTCCCCACCCCTCTCTACTGCAGCCATGAGGGGAGCCCCTCTTCTGTGCCTCCTTCCTTCCAATCACAGAGTCTTCAGCGGCCATTTCCTCTGCCCTGGGCTGGAGCCTTCCTTCCTCTAGTGGCCAGCTCCTACCTGTGCTTCAGATCTCAGCATGATCAGCCCTCCTGCGGGAAGCACTCCCTCCCCTCCCAGCTGAGATCAACTTTCCTCTCCTAAGCTCTCATAGAATCAGATGTCTGTTACTAACCTTTAGCACCGTTGGGCTTTCTCAGATACTTGTCTGATTATTTTTGTGCTCCACCCATTTTTTAAAATTTCTTTTGATTTCTTTTCTTTCTTTCTTTTCCTTTTTTCTTTTTCTTTTTTTTTTTGAGACAGAGTCTCGCTCTTTTGCCAGGCTAGAGTGCAGTGGTGTGCTCAGCTCACTGCAACCTCCGACTCTCTGGTTCAAGCAATTCTGCCTCAGCCTCCCGAGTAGCTGGGATTACAGGCACGCACCACCAGAATTAGCTAATTCTTGTTTGTATTTTTAGTAGAGACGGGGTTTCACCATGTTGGCCAGGATGGTGTTAATCTCTGGGTCTCATGATCTGCCCATCTCGGGCTCCCACAGTGCTGGGATATAGGCATGAGCTACCACGCCCGGCCTCTCCACCCAATTTTTAAGCCCATGAGAGCTAAAACGGTGCTTGCTGCATTTAGCAACATCGGTGCCTGGCATGTGGGGAGACCCATTTCACAGAGAATGGATGAGTGAATGACAGGGTGAGTGAGTGATGAGTGGGTGGACGAACCAATAGCAGGAACACGCTACATCTACTGTAACCTGGCAGAGATCTAGCATTTAGTACAAGAAAACTCACCCGTTTGATTGCTAGCCCAGGTTGGTCTTGGAAATTGATGGGGAATCACCATCATGGTGGCCACATCTGGGTCAAGGCTTCCTCCTGTGGTTGCAGCACAAGACCCCACAACAAATCGAGACGGATCAGAGATCCACTTCTAGAATCCCATCCTTAAAGGTTGTTCCTCAAAACCACTTCTTGTAAGAAAATCTCCATTAGGTTTGCATCAATAAAACAGGGCCACTACAAATTGGACAGTTTAATGTATTTATGATCAGAATTAGACTTCATATGTGGCAGGAGCTGAGGAAGAGAAGGTCTGAAGGAGAGAAGTCAGAAGGTGAGGGAGCCAGTCAGCAGCCAGGGCTCCTGGAGCTCTGGGCAGGACAGGCTGGAGTGTCAGGGACATGGGAGGATCAGAACATGCCAGGCCATGAAGTGGGACCTTGAGCCGGGAGCACAGGAAAAGTCCAGGGAAATCTGTTTTTGGGAAAACTGTTCCCTCTGTGTGGGGCCCACCCCTGCAGGTTTACTGCCAAACACTGGGGGCAGCCTGGCTGCTCTTGGTCAGCATTTGGGAAGATGAACTGGACACAGGGTGCAGAAGAATAGGACTTCCTAGGTCTGTTGGATGCCTCTGTATCCTCTGGTCACTGACTCTCACTCTATGACCACTATGACCTGCCAAGTATAATAGTGCCTGTTTTACATCTATCTAAAAATTTTTACCAAATGTATCTTTGACCATCTCTAACCCAGAATAAGAGAAATGGCATTCCTGTCTTGCCTTTGCAAAGTTGATTTAACACAATCCAGCACAGGAGGGATTCTCCCAGATTAAGGCATCAAATCACACAACTGTCTCAACCTTCCACAGTCCCCGGACTCCTCTCCGGGGGACACCTGTGCTGCCCAGGTGAATGTGGACACAATTTGTATGTAGATGTTCCAGACACTGGCTACTAACTTTTTTTTTTAATACTGTCTCCCTCCACCTAGAGGCAGGGTTCTGCCTCCTTCTTTTATCTCTTTCCTGAGCTTCCCTCCTGATGGAATTGCATGGACATCAGACCCCTGGTCAGAGTGCAGTGATCTGTGGAGACAGTGGGAGGGAATCTCATGTCTTGTTGCCTTCCTGGACCCAGTTCTTTTATAACCGAAGCAAGTGCTCTGGTCTCCCTTTGAGCTCTGCAGTATGAGAAATGTGCTTCATGAATTTGTAGCTGATCAGCTCAATGATTTGATGGCAAACCCGAAGTGAAATCCTCAGATCTGCAGAAATTGCCCTGCATTTCTGTGAAGATGGCGAGAATACTGTGTGGTAGAGATGCCTTCTCTCCATGTAGAGACCTGGCCCCCAAGCAGGACAGAGCAGAGAGGGCCAAAGAGCCCAAAACATGTCTCAGATGGTTGAAAGACAATTTCCCGGGACAATCCTGCTGACAACATTTGGTCCCTTGTATTACAGTCCTGACCACCCTTCCTCCCAGATCAGCTGAGTCCCTAGGACATCACACATCCCAGCATCTTCCAACAAGGAAAAATCTTCGCATGCCAGCCTCCTTCCAGCACCACATTGACTAAGTCTGGAAGCTTAGCCTTTCCAGAAAAAAGCTCTGTCTCCTCCCGGCCCAGTCTAGCCCAGTAGGCTTAATTCATGATTTATGTCACCTTTTAATTTACTCAGAGAAGAACATATGATTTCAGAGTAAAGAATATTCATTTTTCTTTGTATAAGTTGGACCTAAATGGTAAACTGAGTACTTTTCTTCCATCAGTGTCTTAAATTGGACAATGGTAAAAGAAATCTTTGATGCCAGAACTTTAGATCCTAGTGTTTTTCATGTGGAAGTTCCCAGTGTCCTGGGCGCAGAATAGATGAGCGTTAGTAAGTCACACTATGCGTGAGATGGTTTTCTATGGGTTTATAGACTAGTGTTCTCCTATTGAGCAAGCATAAGAGCATTCACTTCTTCAAGCTCATTTGTCAGTTTGTATGGGAATTTCCAATTCGAAATAAGTTATGCTTTTAAATTTGAAGTCAGGCCAGGTACAGTGGCTCGTGCCTATAATCCCAGCACTTTGGGAGGCTGAGGCAGGCTGATCACAAAGTCAGTAGTTCGAGACCAGCCTGGCCAATATGGTGAAACCCTGTCTCTACTAAAAATACAAAAAGATTAGCCAGGTGTGGTGGTGGGCACCTGTAGTCCCAGCTACTTGGGAGGCTGAGCCAGGAGAATCACTTGAACCTCAGAGGTGGAGGTGGCAGTGAGCCAAGATGATGCCACTGCACTGCAATCTGGGCAACACAGCAAGACTCTGACTAAAAAAAAAATAGTGTCAAGTCTACAAATATAATATAATTCTGATATCTATGTTATTTTTATAAGTTTTGGGTTTCAGAAAAAAAAGGAAAGAAGAAGGCATATCCATAGGTTTGGCCATTTTTATAATAAATATATATGTGTATATATGTGTGTGTGTGTATATGTATGCACACACAAATTCATACAAATGCACACACACAGAGATGCATATATATGTGTATATATATACACACTCATACATATATGTACATATAAATATATGTAATTTCCCCTTGGAAGAAAATGTCATGATGACTACCTGGCTTAATGGGATTTATTTATAAAAAGAGTTTTTCTAAAAAGAATTAGAAAATTTGAATTCTATTCGGAATCTTTCATTGGGACTGTCCAGAGAGCATTTTTGACTCTACCAACTTATGTTGTGGGTGTATTTGGCAGCCTGGAGTGCAGCAGACAGTTCTTGGCCCCACACATTTGTGAGTTAGACTGGAGATGCCTGTAACCATGACAGACTCTTTGTGTTGTTCACTCTCAGTCCAGGCCTCTCTGGAATGTCACAGACCACCATTAAACAAATATATTCCCAACGTGAAGAATATTAGGAGATGGCCATGAGGAAAAGTCAACACCAACAAACAATTTTTGAAGTGCAAACCCGAAGACTCGAAATTTTGGCATTATGAGATATGAAAGTTTGAAGAGCTACATTTAAATGAACACGAGGGGAAACTGAAACAAGGAAAAAGAGAATGTCTGAAACCATCAAGTAACTTTCATAAAAATTGTCAAATAATATGTCTAGAAATGCCTCATACAATCACTGAAAACAAAATGGAAAGTCAAACAGTTGATCAGCTCCTCCTAAAGAGATTTTTAGTGATGTCAAAGATGGATCTGCAGGAGTGATCTAGAATGCAGCACAGAAAATTAAAAGTGAAATACAAAAGACGTTAAGAACAGGGAAGAAAAAAATGGATATTTCCCATACCTTATAGTATGCATATTTTTCATAATTTCCCATTTTTTCTTGCATATGATTGCAGTTCCAAACAGATAAAATAGGTAGAAAGTTATGGGGTGATACTTATGAGATGTTAGCTGACAATTCTTTAGAGGTGTTTAAGGAACCAAATTCAGAGTTTCCAGAATCAAAAAGAATCTCAAGTAAGACAAATAGTCAAGTCACAGGGAAATTGTAGAACCTGAGGGACAAAGAGAAGATTTTGAAAGCAGTCAGAAAGAAAAGAGAAATACTTCCCATAGGAATAGATGGAAAACGAAAGTAAGATAGTGGTTAAAAATAACCATTAGCTCAATTGTCATTCTCCTTCTTTTAAGATGACATTGATTAAAAACAACTTTTATAAGTGGAATATGAAAAAAGACCTCTGTGATTTCCACCCAAGTATCTTTTCTGAATGACAGTTAACAAAGGTGGGAAATGATCCCAGAAGAAAGGCACGAGGGCAGTTTGTGAGGGAACCCATGTGATGGGGCAGCCCTGTTGGGCACGTGTGACTGGGGGAATGGAGGAGGCTAGGGCATGAAAGGGGATGGCAGAGGGGACCCTGACTTGGAGGAAGGACAATGAGTTCACGCCTTTGTGCCCTATGTTAGGGGCACTGTTGGTGCATCCTACAGGACATGCCCAGCAGACAGAAGAGCGGCTGTGGGATGAGAAGATGAACTCAGAGATGCAGCGTGAGGCCTCCAGGTCCAGACAGCTCTGGAGTCCAAAGCGATGAGCCATGCATTGATGTTAAAAAGGAGGTTATAAATATTTAAAGCGTCACCCAAGTGCGTTCTAATATAAATGCTGTGACCCTGAGGTCCTGGGGATTGAGAGAGGAAGTGATGTCACTGTGGGAACTGCCCTGTGGGGACAAGGACGTCCGTCATCCTCTGCTCCTGCTCACAGTGACACTGATCTGGTAACGCCCCCGTCCTGGCCTGACCCTGCCATGGGCACCAGGCTCCTCTGCTGGGTGGTCCTGGGTTTCCTAGGGACAGGTGAGTCCTCAGAACACCAAGTAGTTTCATTTTTTCTCTGTGTGTAGGCGTGTGTGTGTGTGTGTGTGAGTGTGTGTGTGTGTGTGTGTGTGATGACAACAAATGTTTTCCTTATTCTGTTGCCAAATTCTACTTCCACAGATCACACAGGTGCTGGAGTCTCCCAGTCCCCGAGGTACAAAGTCACGAAGAGGGGACAGGATGTAGCTCTCAGGTGTGATCCAATTTCGGGTCATGTAGCCCTTTATTGGTACCGACGGACTCTGGGACAGGGGCCAGAGTTTCTGACTTACTTCCAGAATGATGCTCAACCAGACAAATCAGGGCTGCCCAGTGATCGCTTCTCTGCAGAGAGGCCTGAGGGATCCGTCTCCACTCTGAAGATCCAGCGAACAGAACAGGGGGACGCAGCCGTGTATCTCTGTGCCAGCAGCTTAGCCACAGCGTGGCACGGTCGCCTCCTTCCTGTTCACAAACCTCGTCCTTCTCTCTCCTTGCAGCTACTAGAGACCCTTAGCAGAGGCCTCTCTTTCATCCTCATTTTTCATGGGAAAGGAGTAGATTTGGACATCGGCTGTCCATTAGGTAGAAAGAGACCACAGATTCATTCCTGAAACACAGTGACTGCAAATGTAAGTGGTGAAAACAATTACGGCCCACTGCACTCTAGGAGTCCTCGGAACCAGCTCACTTCTTCAAGCAAGGGGTGGGTGTCTTAGCCTTGGCCTTCAGGGCAGACATACATCTTCTATAGGTCTTGGAGGTTGCGGTGCTGCCCACATACTTGAGGTTGTCAAAAGCAGGAAACATGCTTTTCTCATGTGTATGTTGAGGCATCTGGAAGGTCTGAGGCTACATCCCAGGAACATCTTTCTTCTGAAGCCTCTATCCCTGTCACCTTGGAAGTTTTCTGCAACAAAATATCAAACCTCTCTTCCTGTTTAAAATACAGGTCTTTGCAAATTTTTGGTCCTTACTTGATAAATACAATCATGATAACAGTAAGACTTCATTTCTTCTACCTACTTTAAGCCATGCGTATCCTTTATTTTGTTTCAATTTGCCACTGCTGCTGTCCTGATAAACAGAAGCATGCATTCACCACCGCTGTCTGTTCACCTTGATTCCCTCAGGAAATCTAATTTCTAGACTCTCAGTGTTTTCATTGTTGTCCAACTCATCTGATTTGAAATAATTTGCCTGAGGCCCTTAACTCAAGAAGTGTTTCATTTATAATGTTGATTCTATTCCTTTTTATTTCTCATATTATATATTGTTATATAGTACTTGTTATAAATAGAAGTACAGTGATTATATTGCAATAGAATCTTCCACCTGTCTGTGGGTGATGCTGCAGTTTGTAACTGTGAAAGCGAATGCACTGGTCAGAGCTCATGGGATTACGGATCATGGTTTTCTGAGAGTCCTCAGTGACAGACCACTTCTCCAAGTCTGGAACTTAGTGTCCCAGACGCAGCCATGATAGAGGTGCCCTGAGTCTTTCATAGCTAGGAGGGGCATCATAGCCCTTCCAAATTCACTGATCTAGCCCTTCCAAATTCACTGATCAGAAATTGTCGTGGTACAGACACCAAATTTCTTTCCCCAGACAATCATGGTCTTTAGGGGGGAGATGCTCTGGACCCATTTTTTTTATTGTGCCATCCTGAAAACACTCCTTGCTCAGATGCCCTGTGTCTCCTGTGACTGAGTAAGGCCAGGGCACAGATGGGAATTCCCTGTCTTCCTAAACCTTCTCTCTAACTGCTGCCACCTTCCTCCACATGACTCCTGAGACACCTGGTCCTAACAGTGGACAAACTGAGGCTGAACAGTTTAGTCCACAGTAGTAAACGGTGCTGCAAGAACATGAAACAAAGCGAGCAGGGCTTCCAATTTATACTGAGAATGAACATGCAAGAGGAGCAAAGGGTAGATGTTACTAATGATCAGATAGGAAGGAATAGGGTTTCTGCTCGGATGAAATCATTCTGTTGTCTTAAGTTAAGCAGGAGAAGCATTTCATTGAAATTACCTGAAGTCAAAGGCTAGCAGCTTTCCAACTAACCAGCGTTAACTCTTTGCTCTGTGATCTCAACAGCTTCAGAGGAGTCAGAAATCCTTTCTTTGCACAACTGTCCCTTTGTTTATTCCAAGACCCCAGATCACACACTCTGATCTTATCATGAAAATAAGGAGGTGTGCTATAGTTGATGTTGCCTCATTTTTAGTGTGTTGAGTAGGAAGCATTGAAGAACTTTGAAAGATTTGCTCTTGAGTCTAGGGATGTGCTGGACCCAGCTTGTATGACTCAGAAGAACCAAATAGGCATACTCTTCCCAGCTCCCCAGCAGTGAAGCCATGTTGGCTGCTTGAAATCTGCCATGGTGGGGATGCTGGTACAACAGAAATTAGCAAATGCTACCAGCCATGCCCCCACCTTCACAGACACCCAGTTTAGCAGCACATCACTGGAGTATTTTCTGATGTCCCTGTCATGCCATGTCTTGTGGGGCCAAAAGGGCTCAGAATTCACCTCCCCTCTACTCTTGCTCCTAGAAGCCATTATCTAAGCGGGCCTCAATTGTTCTTATTTCTATTCAACCTCCAATATCTCTTGTTATGTAGCTCTGTGTCTCTTACAAGCATGCCAGCTCAGAACATAACAAGTACTTTGAATATCACTAAAGGTATCGCTGAACCAGTTCATTATTTACAAGTTCTCTTTCTTAGCATGGACTATTCAGATACTGGAGTCATTGGAAACAGAGATGGCCAAGCAGCAACTCTAGGTTGTGAACCACTTACAGCTCCACTATTCTTCTGTGGCAACAACAGACCCTGGAACAAGGACTATTTTGCTCTGGAAACTAAGCAGCTTCACCCCAGTCAGGAATGACTCTGCTTTTATTTCAGGCTGAGAAGTCAGAAGGATCACACCCTAAGTATTCTCCTCTCCAAGACCGAGTATGGCCACTCTCCATCTCAGTCCCTGGAAGTTGTCCAGAGTTCCCTGAGGATCTCTGCTCTAGGGGCAGAGTCACCAAGGCTCCTCCTTGCCAGCTCCCCACAGACTCCAGCAGGGCTTTCCTGCCAGGTGCAGGGCAGGGGAATGGCCCTGCCTGTATGTTAGGCAGAGAAAGGTCATATAATGATTTTTGTATAAGAGGGAATGGGATTCTGGCTCTCCTTTAAAATGTTTGACAAAATTTTCTTTGTTTTTTGTTTGTTTGTTTTATTTTGCCATCTCACCAGTTAGGAGAGGAATCCCTTGTAGTTGTATTGCTTTTGGGACTTGGGAAGGTTTTTGTGGTTAAGTCACATTAAGAAATTGGTTTTTTTTTTACTGTTCAGATATAACCCAAGGCAGTGAAAACCACAATAATTTGTGTAGCAGTCACTTGTGCATCCTATGATAAAGGTGTTAAGTTTCATTGACCACATCTAATTTTCTGTCTAGTGGAAATGAAAAGGCACAGTTAGGGGGCATATGAGCATGCGATGAGAGGTCAATGCCAATTGACAGATCTGTGCCAATCCCCAGTACTGTGGGATTGAAGGGGAGGGAGAAATGACCTCTCCTTCAGACCATGCTCAACAGGAAGGGAGAGGGAGTTCATCCATGGAAACCTGAGGAGGAGCAAATCCCAGGGGCTTCTAACTCAGGGTGCAGGAGCAAATTGTTGGAAAGGAAAATGGTCCGGTTCAGATGTCACAAGAGACAGGAGAAAGCAAAGTCCTCTAATCCACAGTCCCCTGGCTAATTTGCTTCCTTATGAATCTATTTTGCACCAGCGTGTCCTCATCTCCTGCTGCCCCTCTGCCTCTCCCAGAATCATCTCTTCCCTCTTTGCTGCTCACATCAGTGGATGTGCATTGCACAAGTTGATCATTTTCTGTAGCAGCCACTTTGCTGGTCTTACTTATGTCCATCCTTATTTTGTGCATTAGGTTCTGCTTCCTCCACCATTGCTTATTGCCTTGTAAGAGGTCTCATTTTATATATTTCAATTTTACTTTTTATTAATAGACATGTGACTTCATCTTTTGCTGATCTATACTTTTGGGGTAACATTGTCAATTTTCGAGGGCATTTTTGATTATTTTTAGTAATTCAGATTAAAAAATCTCTCTATAGTTCAACATCTGTGTTTTCTTCCTATTTTAAACCAAATATTATTTTCTTTCATTGTTCTCATTCTGTTCCTCTTTCTTTAGATGGTTTTCTTTAGATAGTTTTAAGGGAGAAAAAGTTAGGCTATAACTGGAGCTATGTGATGAGTTATTCAGAATGAGGGTGGGATATTAAGATTGGTAACTCAATGCAATAATCAGGGTTAGAACTAGTGTTGGGATGAGGGTTTAGGGGAGCTGCTCATGAAATCTGTGGGATGGCGATTCTGGAATATTCTGTCAGTTCTCTCTGCAGACACTTCCCAGCATTCCTTGGGCCATTGCAGAAGAAACAATGATGAAACTTCACTTATTGACCACAAGATGGCACTGTGGGCCACTGGGAACTAAAAGACTCTGGGGCTTCTGGGAGAGCAGCCTAGGAGGGAAAGGGTTAAGAAAAATTAGGGCCTGGATCCAATATTATGTAGATGTTGCAGTAGTTTTCAGTTATTGCTAGACTACCTACAGCTGTGCAAGAGGTGGGAAGTCCCTCTAATCTTTAATGAGATCTACAGTTGATGAATTTTGGCTGGGCAGTCTTGGTGTAAGGGGCAGGTGCAGAGGAACAACTGCCTTAGAGTAACAGGGGAAATATAGGGGTGGGCTGTGCCTTGAACCCAGTGCATCTCTGCTGCACCTTATCTTCCCTGAAGGTCTCGCCAGGCAATAAGTTTAACCTGCTTGAGTGATCTGGGATTCTACAAGTTTATAAGTCATACTGAAAACATCACCTAGGCTTAGATTCCATTGGTCACCAAGCACATGTTCTCTGGAGGACAAAAAATATTGAGAACAAGTTCTAAAACACCTAACAAACTACAGTAGGAAAATGTTAGTAGATGCACCAAACTGTGCCATTAGACCTGAAGATAATTGACTAGTAGAATCATCAAAAAGAGACTATAAATAAGTCTCTAGTAAGTATTTGTGGGCATAGAGCAGTGTTTGAGTCCTCTCAGGGTAGACTAAGGAAGGAATTCAGTTATTATCATGACTTTGGCTAGGTTTAAAATCCAGGAGCTCCTCAATTGATTTTCTTGTAAAATATTACAGAATAACATTGAACAAACTTTTATTTTTCTCCAGCCTGTATCTCTCTTTAGCACTTATAGGTAAAGTGGACACCTAGAGGCAAGGTTTCTTTAGTTGGGATCCGATAACGGCAGGACTGGTGGGTCCATAGATGGGCTTCACAGGGAGTCAAACCCCACGTACAGGGAACCCCGTGTGTCTGTGCTGTGCCCAACCCTGTCTGTGAGGCTGCCAAATGGGGAGTGCTGGGTCACCCAGGACCCCACTCACAAAGTGGGGAGCGGGCTGCTTGCTGTGAAAAAAGTCAATTCACCAATTGCCCAATTTGTTGGAAGCCAAAATGAAAGGCTCAATGGTGAGCCTGATGAATGCCCAATTCCAGAAGCTGTGAAATTTATAGCAGCTCATGAATCTCAGAATGATTTTAACAGCATATGAAGATATCTTTAGAAAGCTTTTGTTTATCTACAGCTTTCCTTGATATTGATCCTCAGTTGTTTTTCAGCCCACTCGTCAGTTGTGCTTTTTTTATGTCAAATTTCAATGTTCCCTATTTCAGTCACCAAGCACTTCTCACATTCTCCATATCTTACACAGATATGTTTGTTCCTGTTTTTTCTTATTTTTGTGTGATTCATTTTTAAACTTGCTGTACAGAATACAAGCATGTATTTGTAAATGACTCCCATCTTTTATGCAATTTAGCAGTTTAATTTTTAGTAATACATTTTATTGAGGTGTAATTAATACAGAGCAAAACACAAATATTAATAGAAGGACATCCTGGTACATTTTGACAAATGCATATGCCAGTGCAACAGTAACTGAAATGATTTTAAAAAAAAATTCCATCACTCAGGAAAGTGTCCTCATGCTCTTTTCCAATCAATTTCTATCCCAGAGATAAAAACTTTTTTTATTTTTATCATCATTGACTAGCTTTGTTTATTCTTGAACTTCATATAAATGGAATCATGTAACATTTTTATTGAGTTATTTTCCTACAAAATTAGTATGTCTGAAGTGTATTCATATTGTTGTTTCAGTAGGTCACTCTTTCTTATGATTAATATGCCATTGCATAAATGTACCACAGGTTGTTGATCCACGCTCCTGTTGATGGAGATCCATGTTACCCCTGTCTTCAACTATTAGGAATAAAGTTGTTGTGAACATTCTTGTGGAATTTTTTCTTGTGGACATACACATTTTTTTTTTTTTTGGTATAGACTTAAGAGTAGAAATACTGACTCACGGTGTAGATGTGTGTGCTATGCTTGCATGTCCCTACAAATCTCATGTTGAACTTTGTCAATGTAATGGTATAGGGAGTTGGGACTGTTATGACTAGGTCATGAGGGATCTGCCTTCAGAAAGAGATTAACGCCCTTATTGTGGGAGCGAATTAGTTATCTTGGGAATGAACTTCTGATTAAAAGGATGGAGGGCGTTCCAAGATGACCAAACAGGAACAGCTCTGTTCTGCAGCTCTCATGATGATTGACGCAGAATCGGGTGCTTTCTGCATTTCCAAGTGAAGTACCTAGTTCATCTCACTGGGGCTGGTTCGACAGTGGATGCAGCCCACGGAGGGTGATCTGAAGCAGGGCTGGGTGTCGCCTCACCTGGGAAGCACATGGGGTTAGGAGATTCCCCTTTCCTAGCCAAGGGAAGCCGTGAAAGACTACCTGGAAAAACGGGACACTCCTGCCCAAACACTGTGCTTTTCCCAAGGTCTTAGCAACTAACAGACATGGTGACTCTCTTCCGTGCCTGGTTCAGCAGGTCCCATACCCATGGAGCCTTGCTCTCTGCTAGCGACAGTCTGAGATCCATCTGTGAGGCTGTAGCCTGGCTTGGGAAAGGGTGTCCGCCGTTGCTGAGGCTTTAGTAGGTAAACAAAGCAGCCAGCAAGCACGAACTGGGCAGAACCCACTGCAGCTCAACAAGGCCTACAGACTTTAGACTCCACCTCTATGGGCAGGGCATAGCTGAGCAAAAGGCATCAGACAACTTTTGCAGACTTAAATGTCCCTGTCTGACAGCTCTGAAGAAGCAGTGGTTCTCCCAGCACGGCATTTGAGCTCTGAGAATGGACAGACTGCCTCCTCAAGTGGGTCCCTGACCCCTGTGTAGCCTCACTGGGAGACACCTCCCAGTAGGAGCCAACAGACACCTCATACAAGCAGCCGCCCCTCTGAGACGAAGCTTCCAGAGGAAGAATCAGGCAGCAATTTTTGCTGTTCTGCAATATTTGCTGTTCTGCAGCCTCCACTGGTGATACCCAGTCAAACAGTGTCTGGAGTGGAACTCCAGCAATCTCCAACAGACCTGCAGCTGAGGGACATGACTGTTAGAAGGAAAACTAACAAACAGAAAGAAATAGCATCAACATCAACAAAAAAGTCATCTACACCAAAATTCTATCTGTAGGTCACCAACATCAAAGACCAAAGGTAGATAACACCAAAAAGATGGGGAGAAACCAGAGAAGAAAAGCTGAAAATTCTAAAAGTCAGAGCACCTCTTCTACTCCAAAGGATCACAGGTCCTTGCCAGCAACAGAACAAAGTTGGATGGAGAATGACTTTCAGAAGCTGACAGAAGTGGGCTTCAGAAGGTTGATAATAACAAACTTTCTGAGCTAAAGGAAGATGTTCGAACCCATCGCAAGGAAGCTAAAAACCTTGAAAAAAGATTAGATGAATGGTTAGCTAGAATAAAAAATGTAAAGAAGACCTTAAATGACCTGATGAAGCTGAAAATCATGGCACAAGAACTTCGTGATGAATGCACAAGCATCAGTAGCTGATTCGATGAAGTGGAAGAAAGTGTATCAATAATTGAAGATCAAATTAATGAAATAGAGTGAGAAGACAAGGTTAGAGGAAAAAGAGTAAAAAGAAATGAACAAAGCCTCCAAGAAATATGGGACTATGAGAAAAGACCAAATCTACGTTTGATTGGTGTACCTGAAAGTGATGGGGAGAATGGAAC
>NW_012103865.1:81815-84297 GCF_000951045.1 Mandrillus leucophaeus
AAACCATAAAAACCCTAGAAGAAAACCTAGGCAATACCATTCAGGACATGGCATGGGCAAGGACTTCATGAGTAATCACCAAAAGCAATGGCAACAAAAGCCAAAAAAGACAAATGGGATCTAATTAAACTAAACAGCTTCTGCACGGCAAAAGAAACTTCCATCAGAGTGAACAGGCAACCTACAGAATGGGAGAAAATTTTTGCAATCTACCCATCTGACAAAGGGCTAATATCCAGAATCTACAAAGAATTCAATCAAATTTACAAGAAAAAGACAACCCCATCAAAAAATGTGCAAAAGATATGAACAGAGACTTCTCAAAAGAAGACATTTATACAGCCAACAGACACAGGAAAAATGCTCATCATCACTGGTCATCAGAGAAATGCAAATCAAAACCGCAATGAGATACATATGGCTTTCTCATATAAATGTCTACACATGTTTTTCTTAATTTATTCTAGTAAAATTTAAGTTTGGATTTCACCACTAATAATATTCTACTTATTAGAATAGCAATCATTAATAAGTCAGGAAAAAACAGACACCGAAGAGGATGTGGATAAATACGAATGCTTTTACACTGTTGGTGGGAGTGTGAATTAGTTCAACCATTGTGGAAGACAGTGTGGCGATTCCTCAAGGATTTAGAACTAGGGGCGATGGGGCAGCCTGGGAGCTGGGGAAGAGAAGGCAGAGGAGCAACTGCCTCATCAGATAAATTTCTGCCCTCACCCAGCTCTCTGGCTCTGCAGGAAAGGTAGACAGTCCAAGGTCCCTGGAGCCCTAGGCCTAAGGAAGGCTGCATGAGGACGACACAGGACAGTGACATCACAGGATACCCCTCCCATCAGGAAAATCAAGGAGCAGAACTCACTCAGCTCTTCCCTAGAAGGACCAAGCCCTGCATCAGGTGCAGTGCTGCCTGCCCCACTGGGCCATGGGCCCCAGGCTCCTCTGCTGGGCGCTGCTTTGTCTCCTGGGAGCAGGTGAGTCCTGTCCACAGGACAGCAGCCCCATTCTCAGCTTTCCCACCCCTGTGTCTTCCACTTTACCTCGGGGAGGGTTTCCAGACTGTCTCCTGTGCTCACCCTCCGTCTCCTTTTCCCACAGGCTCAGTGGACGGTGGAGTCACCCAAAGTCCCAGGCATTTGATCAAAACAACAGGACAGCAAGTGACACTGAGATGCTCTCCTATCTCTGGGCACACCAGTGTGTCCTGGTACCAACAGGCCCTGGGTCAGGGGCCCCAGTTTATCTTTGAGTATTATGAAGAGAAAGAGAGAGAGAGAGGCAACTTCCCTGATCGATTCTCAGGTCACCAGTTCCCTAACTATAGCTCTGAGCTGAATGTGAATGCCTTGGAGGCGGGGGACTCGGCCCTGTATCTCTGTGCCAGCAGCTTGGCACAGCCCGGCAGAGTCACTGACATTCTGTATATAAACTTCCTGCCTTAGCTTTGACTTGAGAGCTGCAGGCCCCACCCAGTTTTCACTCCTTCAAGGGAAGCGTTTAGTTGTTTGGAAGGCATGTCTACTGTCCTACTGAGCGCAGAGCTCTCTCAACCAACAGAGCCCAAGTTTCATGTGCCCTGAGAGTGCCCGCTTCTCTGCTGCAACTTCTTGCAGCTTGTCACTTCCTGGGTAATTTCAGAACAAGAGTGACTGCTGAGCCCCAGACGTGTGCTTGATTCTTTGTATTTGTTATATAGCTTAAAAGTTTTCAACAATCTTGCACATCAAACATTCTTATTCTTCCTTTACAGATGGAAGGATCAGGGACATTGAGTCATTTTCCCCAGTGTCTCCTGGCTTGCAAGAATCAGAAGTAGGAAACAAACTAGTCCATACATTTTCCACCTATTCCCCCTGCTCCATCATCACCTTCTGCATCCTGGTCAGTAAACCAGAACCCTCACACTGTCCTCTAGTGACCTGCAGGGCTGCAGTAGAGGCTCAGCTGTCTTAAGGAGTCATTACTATGGCTTCTTCATTAGCAACTTTGAGGAATGTTAAATTTCACATTAAAAAAAAATCATTTACATGCATTCCCTGTGTCTTTCCCCAGTCTGCAGCTTATACTTTCATATTTATGGTGTTTTTTGATGCAAAAGAGTTTACTTTAATGCAACAAAAACTAAAAACAATTCTGTTTGAGTGTAGACAAAAACTGCTTTCTCATATAAATGTCTACGCATGTTTTTCTTAATTTATTCTAGTAAAATTTAAGTTTGGATTTTCACCACTAAGAATAAATGTACCTGAAATATATCTCCTGTAAAAAACAACATAGAGACCTAGGAATGGGAGGGAAGCACATATGTTCAGTGAAGAAGCCTGTTAAAAAGAGCCCTAAAGTGGACACCTGGAGCTGACGGTGGAGAGGTAGGTAGAGGAGAAATAATCACGAACCTTGTCAGGCTGTTGTCTGTTAGAAGAAAGACAGCCAGGAGCAGGGACCACATGGGCGAAGGTTTATG
>NW_012103865.1:84347-88783 GCF_000951045.1 Mandrillus leucophaeus
TTTTCCCACAGGCTCAGTGGACGGTGGAGTCACCCAAAGTCCCAGGCATTTGATCAAAACAACAGGACAGCAAGTGACACTGAGATGCTCTCCTATCTCTGGGCACACCAGTGTGTCCTGGTACCAACAGGCCCTGGGTCAGGGGCCCCAGTTTATCTTTGAGTATTATGAAGAGAAAGAGAGAGAGAGAGGCAACTTCCCTGATCGATTCTCAGGTCACCAGTTCCCTAACTATAGCTCTGAGCTGAATGTGAATGCCTTGGAGGCGGGGGACTCGGCCCTGTATCTCTGTGCCAGCAGCTTGGCACAGCCCGGCAGAGTCACTGACATTCTGTATATAAACTTCCTGCCTTAGCTTTGACTTGAGAGCTGCAGGCCCCACCCAGTTTTCACTCCTTCAAGGGAAGCGTTTAGTTGTTTGGAAGGCATGTCTACTGTCCTACTGAGCGCAGAGCTCTCCCAACCAACAGAGCCCAAGTTTCATGTGCCCTGAGAGTGCCCGCTTCTCTGCTGCAACTTCTTGCAGCTTGTCACTTCCTGGGTAATTTCAGAACAAGAGTGACTGCTGAGCCCCAGACGTGTGCTTGATTCTTTGTATTTGTTATATAGCTTAAAAGTTTTCAACAATCTTGCACATCAAACATTCTTATTCTTCCTTTACAGATGGAAGGATCAGGGACATTGAGTCATTTTCCCCAGTGTCTCCTGGCTTGCAAGAATCAGAAGTAGGAAACAAACTAGTCCATACATTTTCCACCTATTCCCCCTGCTCCATCATCACCTTCTGCATCCTGGTCAGTAAACCAGAACCCTCACACTGTCCTCTAGTGACCTGCAGGGCTGCAGTAGAGGCTCAGCTGTCTTAAGGAGTCATTACTATGGCTTCTTCATTAGCAACTTTGAGGAATGTTAAATTTCACATTAAAAAAAAATCATTTACATGCATTCCCTGTGTCTTTCCCCAGTCTGCAGCTTATACTTTCATATTTATGGTGTTTTTTGATGCAAAAGAGTTTACTTTAATGCAACAAAAACTAAAAACAATTCTGTTTGTGTGTAGACAAAAACTGCTTTCTCATATAAATGTCTACGCATGTTTTTCTTAATTTATTCTAGTAAAATTTAAGTTTGGATTTTCACCACTAAGAATAAATGTACCTGAAATATATCTCCTGTAAAAAACAACATAGAGACCTAGGAATGGGAGGGAAGCACATATGTTCAGTGAAGAAGCCTGTTAAAAAGAGCCCTAAAGTGGACACCTGGAGCTGACGGTGGAGAGGTAGGTAGAGGAGAAATAATCACGAACCTTGTCAGGCTGTTGTCTGTTAGAAGAAAGACAGCCAGGAGCAGGGACCACATGGGCGAAGGTTTATGACTGGACTGTAGGTTGAAGGTTGCAGCAGGTAGAGGGAGGAATAGCAGGCAGAGGGCAGAGTCACTGGCTGGCAGGGGCAGTGGCATCACCAGTTGACTCTACTAACATCCAGGATTTATGTCCCCAAAACACAAGCTGAAAAACCTCCCCGCAATTTCCCCGTTTTTCCCTGACCCAGCTACGACCACCAGGCTCCTGAGTGCTGTGGCCTTTTGCTCCCCGGGGGCAGGTGAGTCCCCTAAAGCCTTTTCCTCGGCTCACCACATCCTAGCCTAAGCCTTTACCTCAGGTCTACATTATTGGGTCCCTCACTGGGCACTCAACTTCCTTCTATCATAGACTTCACAGAAGCTGGGACAACCAGATCCCAAGATACTAAAAAACAAATGCAGGACATGAAGTGGCACAGAGATGCCTGAGACTGCCATCCATGACTACATGTGTGGAAGTTAATAGGAGCCGAAGCTGGTGCACAGCTGATCCATCCCAGCCCACACTACAGAGAAATCCCTGAGGGTCTGCAACTTCCTCTCAAAGCCAAATACATGGCCTTGGTGTCAGAAGCCTCTCCCAGACCTCTGTGCCCTCTTGCACCAGCTTTCACCCCACAGCCACCTTCCTCTGCACACAAAGCTCAGTGGAAGATATAGGTGGCCTTGTCTTCACGAGACCGTGATTCAGGCAGTGGATAATGTTGTCCCATAGGCCTCTCCCCAACACTGCCCAGGTTGGGGCCCTCAGAGCTCTGAGCAGCCCTGTGTGTGTGAAACCCTGCTCTGTGCTGAGCTTTTCCCCCAGGCCAGTCTCAGCTGGACGAGGGAACGACCATCACCGTGATGTGAGTAGATGCAGCCCCTCTTCCAGGCCCTTCCTGCAGCTCTGGCCTCAGAAGTCCTGTTCCTCAGTTGCTCTCAGAAAGGAAAGTTCATTTGAAATTGTGTATTTGCAGACAGCATTGACAAAACAGGTCTATGTTCTTTTCCCTGACGGCCTTCACAACTCCTTCTTCCCTATACCACGCTCATGTCAGTATTCAGCCTTCTCCATGTGATGTCTGCTCCCAGCTGTTCTCTCCCTTCCTCTGCATCCTCATCTCCCCGTCAACCACAGAAGTGTCAGTTCAGGCCATTCCTCATGCATCATGCTCCTCCCAACAAAGGCCATTCCACTCCACGCTGTATCCTCTGGGTCAACACAAGTCTCTTATTTTGTGTTCTTTCTCCAAATCTCAGTTTAACTATGACCATCTCTAGGGAGACACTCCTTCAACAGTTTTTCTAGGCTGCACCTCCTTATTATAAATACTCACAGCTTATAATATGCATTAGTATTCATAGATTTAACATCATTGTCATTTTCCATGACTTTGTGTGACTAACGGATACTTCTCTTGCACTCTAGACTGTAAAACTCATCATTGCAGAAATTGTGGATGTTTTGTTCCCTATTTTATTGTCAATACCAACAGCAGTTCGAGGTGCCAGTGGCCAATCTTGAAAGAATAAAGAATAGATAGTGAAAGGCCCTCTGGGTTCCTACTTAGACTGTTTCAGAAGTCTGGACGCAAAAGATCATGAAATCTTATAGACTTGTTTCAATTCAGAAGAATGTGTTCTTCTCGTTCTCAGCTGTTCACTGGTGCATTTATGTTGAATTGGACCATCTGGGGAATGCGCGTGGCCTCTCCTGACAGGAAGGTTCTGGGGCCCAGGCAGGGAGAATGAGGTCTCAGAACTACTCCCTTGAGAGCCCTGTTCCCCTTTTATCAACACACAGACCCAGAAGACCCCTCCATCCTGTAGCACCTGCCATGAGCATCGGGCTCCTGTGCTGTGCGGCCTTTTCTCTCTTGTGGGCAGGTGGGTCCTGGGCAGGGCCCCTTGCGTGGATTTCAAGGCCCAGCCCCTTTCCATTGGGTCTGTAGCATCAGCTTTGTTCTTCTCCGCAGGTCTAGTGAATGCTGGTGTCACGCAGACCCAAAAATTCCAGGTCCTGAAAACAGGACAGAGCATGACAGTGCAGTGTGCCCAGGATATGAACCATGACTGCATGTACTGGTATCGACAAGACCCAGGCATGGGGCTGAGGTTGATTCATTACTCAGATGCTGCTGGTACTACTGATAAACGAGAAGTCCCCAGTGGCTACAATGTCTCCAGATTAAACATAGAGGATTTCCCACTCAGACTGGAGTCGGCTGCTCCTTCCCAGACATCTGTGTACATTTGTGCCAGCAGTTACTCCACAGCACTACAAGGCCATCTCCTCTCTGCACATGAAAGCAGGCAGGCTCTGCCCTCCTCCCCCACCCAAGACTCAGGGATGACCTGGGCAGAGTATTCTGCAACAGGAACCTTGGAATCCTGAGTGGCCCCAGGTGGCCAGGACAGTATGAGCCTCACTCTGTGCCAGGTGCCTCTGCAGGCAGTCTCAGCCAGGCCTGGCCTGCTCCAGGTCCTCCGATGTCTCCTTTGTTGCTCTCTCTGGTCTATCCTCTGAGCTCTCCCTTTTGGGTAGGGCCAGGACTTCCCCAGCTCCTACTTTTCTACTCATCATCCTGAGTCTGGGGCCCCCAGGATGAAACAGGATTTGTATTTCACATCCATCTATACTCCAGTCTCTCCCTGGTGAATATGTTGTTTCCTCTCTCTAGGGTTTCCCCCAGCCCCCACCTTCACGTGGTCTCTCCTGTGGCCCACCTTTCCCATCTGGGCAGTCACCCTCCATCCCCTACCTCCCCGCCCCTCTCTACTGCAGCCATGCGGGGAACCCCTCTTCTGTGACTCCTTCCTTCCCATCACAAAGACTTAAAAGGCCATTTCCTTTCTCCTGGTCTGGAGCCTTCCTTTCTCTAATGGCCAGCTCCTACCTGTGCTTCAGATCTCAGCATGATCAGCCCTCCTGCGGGAAGCACTCCCTCCCCTCCCAGCTGAAATCAGCTGTGGTCTCATAAGCTCCCATAGAATCGTGTGTCTGTTAGTAATGTTTAGCACACTTGGGCTTTCTCAGATACTTGTTCTGATTATTTTTGTGCCTCCCCTAATTTTTTTTTTTTTTT
>NW_012103865.1:88833-112155 GCF_000951045.1 Mandrillus leucophaeus
TTTTTTTTTTTTTTTGACAGAGTCTCACTCTGTGGCCAGGCTGGAGTGCAGTGGCATGATCTCTGCTCGCTGCAACCTCTGACTCTCTGATTCAAGTGATTCTCCTGCCTAAGCCTCCCGAGTAGCTGGGATTACAGGTGTGCACCACCACGCCCAGCTAATTCTTTTTCGTATTTTTAGTAGAGGTGGTGTTTCACCATGTTGGCCAGGATTGTCTCAATCTCCTGGCCTCATGATCCACTTGCCTTGGTCTCCCAAAGCGCTGGGATTACAGGCCTGAGCCACCACACCCAACCTCTCCACTCAGTTTTTAAGCCCATGAGAGCTAAGGCTGTGCCTGCTGCATTTACCAACATTGGTGCCTGGCATGTGGGGAGACCAATTTCACAGAGGATGGATGAGTGAATGACAGGCTGAGTGGGTGATGAGTGGGTGGATGGCCCAATAGTAGGAACACACTACATCTACTGTAACCTGGCAGAGATCTAGCATTAAGTACAACAAATCCCATCCCTTTGATTGCTGGGCTCAGGTCAGTTTTGGAAATTGGTGGGGAATCATTATCCTGGCGTCCACACCTGGGTCAAGGCTTCCTCTTGTGGCTGCAGCATCTGACCTCCTCCAGGTCTCTGTGCTCTCCTTCAGGGTCTTTCCCCACAACAAATCGAGACAGATCAGAAAACCACTTCTACAATTCCATTCTTATACATCGTTCCTTGAAACCACTTCTGGTAAGAAAATCTCCATTAGGTTTGCATCAATAAAACAGGGCCACTACAAGTTTGAGAGTGTAACAGATTTATTATCAGAACTAGACTATGCATCTGTGGCAGGAGCTGAGGAAGACAAGGTCTTGAGGAGAGAAGTCAGAAGGTGAAGGAGCCAGTCAATAGCCAGGGCTTCTGGAGGTCTGGGCAGGACAGGCTGGAGTGGCAGGGACATGAGAGGATCAGAGCATGCCAGGCCATGCAGTGAAACCTTGAGCTGGGAGTGCAGGAAAAGGCCAAGGAGACCTGCTTCTGGGGAAGCTGTTCCCTCTCTATGGGGGCCACCCCTGCAGGTACGCTGCCAAACACTGGTGGCAGCCTGGCTGCTGTTTGCCAGCATGTGGGAAGATGAACTGGACACAGGGTGCAGAAGGAACAGGACTTCTTAGGTCTGTTGGATGCCTCTGTATCTGCTGGTCACTGACTCTCACTGTCCGACCTACCAATTGTCATAGTGACTGTTTTACATCTGTCTTCCAAATTTTACCAAATGTATCCTTGACCATCTCTAACCTGGAATGGTAAGAGAAATGGCATTCTGGGAAATGCAGGCTCTTACCTTGGCAAAATTGACTTAAAACAATCCAGCACAGGATGGATTCTCCCAGATTAAGGCATTGGATCACACAACTGCCTCAACCCGCCACAGTCCCTGGACTCCTCTCCAGGGGACACCTGTGTTGCCCAGGGGAATGTGGACACAATTTGTGTGTAGATGTTCCAGACACTGGTGACTAACTTTTGTTTTAATCCTGTGTCTGAAGTCTCCCTCCACCCAGAGGGTGCATGTATGTATGTATGTATGTATGTATGTATGTATGTATGTATGTATCTATCTATCTATCTATCTATCTATCTATGTAATTTCCTCTTGGAAGAAAATGTCATGATAACTACAGGACTTAATGGGATTTATTTATGAAAAGAGTTTTATTAAAAAGAATTAGAAAATTTGAATTCTATTCTGAATCTTTCCTTGGGAGTGTCCTGAGAGCATTTTTGACCCAACCAACCTTTGTCGTGGGTGTATTTGGCAGCCTAGAGTCCAGCAGACAGTTCTAGGCCCTATACATTTGTGAGTTAGACTGGAGATGCCTGTAAAAATGACAGATTCTTAGTGTTGTTCATACTCAGTCAGGGCCTCACTGGAATGTCACAGACTCCCATCAAACAAATAGATTCCCAGTGTGAAGAATATTAGGAGATAGCAACGAGGAACACAATGAGCACAAGCAACAAACGTTTGAAGTGCAAACCCAAAGACTGGAAATTTTGTCATTATGAGATATGAAAGTTTGGAGAACCACATTTAAATGAACATGAGGGGGAACTGAAACAAGGAAAAAGAGAATGCCTGAAACCATCAACTTTCATAAAAAATTGTCAAATAATATATCTAGAAATGCCTCATACAATCACTGCAAACAAAATGGAAAGTCCAACAGTGGATCAGCTCCTCCTAAAGAGATTTTTAGTGATATCAATGGTGGATCTGCAGGAGTGATCTAGAATGCAGCACAGAAAATTAAAAGTGAAATATGAAAAAGTTAAAGAACAAGGAAGAAAAAAATGGATTTTCCCATATACTAGAATATTCATGTTTTTTCATAATTTTCCATTTTTTCCTGCATAGGATTGATGTTTCAAATAGATAACATAGCTAGAATGTTATGAGGTGATATTTATGAGATGTGAGCTGAGAATTTTTTAGAGGTGTTTAAGGACCTAAATTCAGAGTTTCCAGAAACAAAATGAATCGCAAGTAAGACAGTCAAGTCATAGGGAAATTGTAGAACACGAGGGACAAAGAGAAGATTTTGAAAGCAGTCAGAAAAAAAAGAGAAATACTTTCCATAGGAATATATGGAGAACAACAGTAAGTCAAGATAGTGGTTAAAAATAATCATTAGCTCAATTGTCATTCTCCTTCTTTTAAGGTGAGATTGATTAAAAAAAAAAACTTTTAGAAGGGGAATATGAAAAATGACCGCTGTGAGTGTGCTAGCAAGGTCTCTTTTCTGAATTACAGCTAACAAATGTGGGAAAATATCCCAGAAGAAAGGTATGAGGGCAGTTCGTGAGGGAACCCATGTGATGGGACGTCCCATTGGGCACGTGTGACTGGGGGAATGGAGGAGGCTGAGAAGTGAATCGAGATGGCACAGGGGACCCTGATTTGCAGGAAAGACAATGAGCTCATGCCTTGGTGCCTTGTATTGGGGATGCTGTTGGCACATCCTACAGGACATGCCCAGCAGACAGAGGAGCGACTGTAGGACGAGATGAACTCAGAGATGCAGCGTGATGCCTCTGGCTCCAGACAGCATGGGAGCCCAAAGCAATGAGAAATGCATTGATGTTGTTAAAAGGGAGGTTATAAATATTTAAAAGCAGCACCCAAGTGTGTTCTAATATAAATGCTGTGACCCTGAGGTCCTGGGGATTGAGAGAGGAAGTGATGTCACTGTGGGAATTTCCCTGTGGGGACAAGGACGTCCCTCATCCTCTGCTCCTGCTCACAGTAACACTGATCTGGTAATGCCCCCGTCCTGGTGTGACCTGCCATGGGCACCAGGCTCCTCTGCTGGGTGGTCCTGGGTTTCCTAGGGACAGGTGAGTCCTTAGAACACAAAGTAGTTTCATTTTTTCTCTGTGTGTAGGGGTGTGTGTGTGTGTGTGTGTGTGTGTGATGCCTACAAATGTGTCCCTTATTCTGTTGCTGAATTTCTATTTCCACAGATCACACAGGTGCTAGAGTCTCCCAGTCCCCAAGGTACAAAGTCACAAAGAGGGGACAGGATGTAGCTCTCAGGTGTGATCCTATTTCGGGTCATGATTACCTTTACTGGTACCAACAGGTCCTGGAACAGGGCCCAGAGCTTCTGACTTACTTCAGTTATGGAGCTCAACAAGATAAATCAGGGCTGCCCGGTGATCGCTTCTCTGCAGAGAGGCCTGAGGGATCCGTCTCCACTCTGCAGATCCAGCACACACAGCAGGGGGACTCGGCCGTGTATCCCTGTGCCAGCAGCTTAGCCACAGCGTGGCACGGTCGCCTCCTTCCTGTTCACAAACCTTGTCCTTCTCTCTCCTTGCAGCTACTAGAGACCCTTAGCAGAGGCCTCTCTTTCATCCTCATTTTTCATGGGAAAGGAGTAGATTTGGACATCGGCTGTCCATTAGGTAGAAAGAGACCACAGATTCATTCCTGAAACACAGTGACTACAAATGTAGGTGGTGAAAACAATCATGGCCCACAGCACTCTAGGAGTCCTCGGAACCAGCTCACTGCTCCAAGCAAGGAGTGGGTGTCTTAGCCTCGGCCTTCAGGGCAGACATGCATCTTCTATAGGTCTTGGAGGTTGCGGTGCTGCCCACATACTGGAGGTTGTCAAAAGCAGGAAACATGCTTTTCTCATGCGTATGTTGAGGCATCTGGAAGGTCTGGGGCTGCATCCCAGGAACATCTTTCTTCCGAAGCTCTTCTATCCCTGTCACCTTGGAAGTTTTCTGCAACAAAATATCAAACATCTCTTCCTGTTTGAAGTAAAGATCTTTACAAATTTGTAGTCCTTACTTGATAAATACAATCATGATAACAATAAGACTTCATTTCTTCTGCCTACTTTAAGCCACGTGTGTCTTTTATTTTGTTTCTATTTGCCATTGCTGCTATCCTGATAGACAGAAGCATGCATTCGCCACTGCTGCCAGTTCACCTTGATTCCCTCAGGAAATCTGATTTTTAGACTCTGAGTGTTTTCATCGCTGTCCAATGCATTTGATTTGAAATAAATTTTCTGAGGCCTTTAACTCAGTAAGTGTTTTATTTATAATACTGATTCTATTCCTTGTCAGTTTATTTCTCATATTATATATTGTTATAGAGCACTTGTTATAAATAGAAGTACAATGATTATATTTTAATAGAATCTTCCACCTGTCTGTGGGTGATGCTGCAGTTTGTATCTATGAAAGTGAATGCACTGGTCAGAGCTGATGTGATCATGGATCATGAGTTTCTGAGAGTCCTCGGCGACAGACGAGTTCTCTAAATCTGGGACTCAGTGTCCCAGACACAGCCATGTTAGAGGTGCCCTGAGTCTTTCAAGCTATGAGGGGCATCACAGCCTTTCCAAAATCACTGATCAGTAATCGTGGTGGTAAAGACCCCAAATTTCTTTCCACAGAGAATGATAGTCTCTGGTAGGGAGATGTTCTGGACCCATTTTTTATTGTGTGTTATCATCAAATGGCTCCTTGCTCAGGTGCCCCGTGTCTCCTGGGACTGAGTAAGGCCAGGGCACAGATGGGAATGCCCTGTCTTCCTAGACCTTCTTTGCAATGGCTGCCGTCTTCCTCCACATGACTCCTGAGATACCTGGTCCTAACAGCGGGCAAGCTCTGACACTGAGGCTGAACAGAACACCGTCCACAGTTGTAAACAGTGCTGCAAGGACATGTAACAAAAGTGAGCAGGGCTTCCAATTTATACTGAGAATGAACATCCAAGAGGAGCAAAGGGCAGATGTTACTAATGAACAAATAGGAAGGAATAGGGATTCTACTCAATGAAATAATTCTGTATTCTTAATTTAAGCAGGAGAAACATTTCTTTACAATTACTTCAAGTCAAAGACTAGCAGCTTTCCAACCATAATTATTCGCATCATTATTTGCTCTGTGATCTCTGCAGCTTCAGAGGACTTGGAAATTCTTTCTCTGAACAAACATCCCTTTCTCCATTCTAAGACCCAGGATCACACACTCTGATCTTATCATGAAAAATAATGAGGTTTGCTATAGTTGCTGTGGCCTCATTTTCAGTGTGTTGAGTAGGAAGCATTGAAGAACTTTGAAAGCTTTGCTCTTGAGTCTAGGGATGTGCTGGAGCCAGCATGTATGACTCAGAAGCAGTAAATAGGCGTACTCTTCCCAGCTCCCCTTTCAGTGAAGCCATGTTGGCTGCTTGAAATCTGCCATGCTGGGGCTGCTGGTACCACAGAAATTAGCAAATGCTACCAGCCATGCCCCCACCTTCGCAGACACCCAGTTTAGCAGCACATCACTGGAGTATTTTCTGATGTCCCTGTTATGCCATGTCTTGTGGGGCCAAAAGGGCTCAGAATTCACCTCCCCTCTACTCTTGCTCCTAGAAGCCATTATCTAAGGGGGCCTCAATTGTTCCTATTTCTATTCAACCTCCAAATTATCTTGCTCTGTAGGTCTGTGTCTCCTACAAGCATGCCAGGCTCGAGCATGACAACTATTTTGAATATCCCTGAAGGGATCACTGAACTAGTGCATTATTTACAAATTCTCTTTCCTGCATGGAATACTCAGATGCTGGAGTCACTGGCAACAGAGATGGCCAAGCAGCAAGATTGTGAATCACTTACGGCCCTGCTATTCTTCTGTGGCTCCCACAGACCCTGAAACAGGGACTATTTTTCTTAGGAAACTAAGCAGCTCACCAGTCATAGCTAAGTAGCTCCACACCAGTTAGGAATGACTCTGCTTTTACTTTAGGCTGAGAGGTCAGAAGGATCACACCCCAAGTATTCTCCTCTCCAAGATGAAGTATGGCCACTCTCCATCTCAGTCCCTGGAAGTTGTCCAGAGTCGCCTGAGAATCCCTGCTCTGGGGGCGGAATCACCAGGACTCATCCTGGCCAGCTCCCCACAGTCTGTAGCAGGGCTTTCCTGCCAGGTGCAGGGCACAGGAATCGTTCTCCCTCTCTCTTAGGTAGAGCGAGGCCATACAATCATGTTTGGATAAAGGGGACTGGAATTCTGGGTCTCCATTAAAGTTTTAAAGTTTGTTTTTTTGTTTTTTGTTTGTTTGTTTGTTTGTTTTGCCATCTCACCAATGAGAAGTGCAATCCCTTGGTATATTGTTTTTGGCACTTGGGAAGGTTTATGTGGTTAAGTCACAGTAAGAAATTGTGCCTTAGGCGGCGGGCAGAGGTCTGCTGGGCTCGGCGTGCTGAGGTAGAGGCAGCGCCAAGAAGAGGCCTTTGCCGCTGGTAGGGATTGGGAAGTAGAAGAACACAGTGTCGTCGGCCGGTTCCGGAAGGTGGACGTGGATGAATATGACGAGAACAAGCTCGTGGACGAAGAAGATGGGGACGACGGCCAGGCCGGCCCGATGAGGGCGAGGTGGACTCCCACCTGCGGCAAGGAAACATGACAGCTGCCCTACAGGCAGCTCTGAAGAACCTCCCCATCAACACCAAGACTCAGGCAGTGAAGAACCGGGCAGGCAGCATTGTGTTGAAGGTGCTCTTCTCTTTTAAAGCTAATGATATTGAAAAGACAGTTCAATCTCCGGACAAGAATGGTGTGGATCTCCTAATGAAGTGTATTTATAAAGGATTTGGGAGCCCCTCTGACAATAGCAGTGCTGTGTTAATGCAATGGCATGAAAAGGCACTTGCTGCTGGAGGAGTAGGGTCCATTGTGCGTGTCTTGACTGCAAGAAAAACCGTGTAGTCTGGCAGGAAGTGGATATCTGCCTCGGGAGTGGGAATTGCTGGTACTAAGACCAAAACAACCAAATGCCACCGCTGCCCTGTGGGTAGCATCTGTTTCTCTCAGCTTTGCCTTCTTGCTTTTTCATATCTGTAAAGAAGAAACTTACATATCACTTTTCCTTGAATGAAAATTGGGATAATATAGAAGAAATTGTGTTAAAATATAAATGTTTCATCCTTTCAAAACCATTTCAGTGATGTTTATACCAGTCTGTATATAGTATAATTAACATTCAAGTTTAATTGTGCAATTTTTAACCCCTATTGGCTGGTTTTTTGTTTTGTTTTGTGTTATTTTTACCTAATACTGAGAGATTTGGTCAGAATTTGAGGCCAGTTTCCTAGCTCACTGCTAGTCGGGAAACGATATTTATAAGAAATATGAGAGACTGGCAGCTATTAACATTGCAAAACTGGACCATATTTCCCTTATTTAAGCCAAATATGTTTTTGGAATAAGTGGTGGGTGAATACCACTACCGAGTTCTAGCTTTGTTTTTGCTTGCCTCCTGATTATCTGTACTGTGAGTTTAAGTGTGCTACTTTCTCTCAGCATCCAATAATCACGGCCTCTCAATTTATTTGTGGTCACCCAGGGTTCAGAGCAAGATGTCTTGCTCTATACAAATGTATCCATAAAATATCAGAGCTTGTTGGGCCTGAACATCAAACTTTTGTTCCAATAATATGGCTCTGTTTGGAAAAAAACTGCAAATCAGAAAAAGTGAATTTGCAGAAAGAAAGAAAAACTATGGTGTAATTCAAACTCTGGGCAGCCTCTGAATGAAATGCTACTTTCTTTAGAAATATAATAGCTGCCTTAGACATGATGAGGTATACAACTAGCATTTAAGATACTATTTAATATGCCCTATAAATGTCTTCAGTGTTCTTCAGGGTAATTAGGATCTCAGAAGACTTGGTTCAGATCCGAACAAATACACATTCTGTGTTTTAGCTCAGTGTTTTTTTAAAAAAGAAACTGCCACACAGCAAACAACTGTTTACTTTGTTGGACAAACCAAATCAGTTCTCAAAAAATGACCGGTGCTTATAAAATGTTATAAGTATCCAGTAGTTCCAAAACAAACCACCTAACCAAGAGGGAAGTCAGCTTGTGATTAGTATTTACATTGGACACCAGTTTTGTAATCACTGACTTATGTGCAAACTGGTGCAGAAATTCTATAAACTCTCTGCTGATTTTGATACCTGCTTTTTGTTTCATTTTGTTTTGTTTTGTAAAAATGATAAAACTTCAGAAAATAAAAAAAAGAAAGACATTGTGCCTTTTTTCCTGTTCAGATATAATCCAAGGCAGTGAAAGAAACAGCAATAATTTTGAAAGCAGTCACTTGTGCATCCTATGATAAAAGTGTTAAGTTTCATTGCCCATATCCTACTTTCAGTCTAGTGGAAATGAAAAGGCACAGTTAGGAGGCATGTGAGCATGCGATGAGAGAAGTCAATGCCAACTGAGAAGTCTGTGCCGGTCCCCGGTACTGTGGGATTGAAGGGGAGGGAGAGATGACCTCTCTTTCAGACCGTGCTCAACAAGGAGGGAGAGGGAGTTCGTCCATGAGAAGTTGAGGTGGAGCAAATACCAGGGGCATCTAACTCAGGGTGCAGGAGCAAATTCTGAGAGAGGAAAATGGTCCAGTTCAGCTGTCACAGGAGACAGGAGAAAGAAAAGTCATGTACTCCACAGTCCCCTGGCTGATTTACTTCCTTATCATACTATTTTGCACCAGCGTGTTCTCAGCTATCGCTGCCCTCTGCCTCTTCCAGAATCATCTTTTCTCTCTTTGGTGCTCAGATCAGTGGATGTGCATTGTATAATGTGATCATTTCCTGTAGCAGGCCCTTTGCTGGTCTTAATAATATCCATCCTTATTTACTGCATTAGGTACTGCTCCCTCCACTATGGCTTACTGCCTTATAAGAGGACTCATTTTGTATATTTCAATTTTACTTTTTATTATTACACATTTGACTTCATCTTTTGCTGATCTATACTTTTGGGGTAACACTGCCATTTTTGAAGGACATTTGTTTATTTTTAGTGATTCAGATTGAATAATCTCTTTATACTTCAATGTCTGTGTTTTCTTCCTATTTTAAACCAAATATTATTTTCTTTCATTCCTCTCATTCTGTTCCTCTTTCTTTAGATGGTAGTTTTAAGGGAGAAAAAGATAGGCTATAACTGGAGCTATGTGATAAAGAGTTATTCAGAATGAGGGTGGGATATTAAGATTGGTAACTCAATGCAATAATCAGGGTTAGAACTAGTGTTGAGATGAGGGTTTAGGGAAACTGCTCATAAAACCTGCAGGATGGCACTTCTAGAATATTCTGGCGGCTCACTCTGCAGACACTTTCCAGCATTCCTTGGGCCATTGCAGAAGAAACAGTGATGACATTTCACTTACTGGCCACAAGATGGCACTGTGGTCCACTGGGATCTAAAGGGCTCTGGGGAGTGGGAGAGCAGCATAGGAGGAAAAGTGTTAAGATGAATTAGGGCTTGGATCCAATATTATGCAGATGTTGTAGCAGTTTTCAGTTATTGCTAGGCTACCTACAGTTATGCAAGCGGTGGGACGTCCCTCTCATCTTTAATGAGCTCTACAGTTGAAGAATGTTGGCTGGGCAGCCTTGGTGTCCAGGCAGGTGCAGAGGAGCAACTGCCTCAGAGCAAAAGGGAAAAGTGAGGGGTGGGCTGTGCCCTGAGCTCAGTGCATCTCTGCTGCACCTCATCTTCCCTGGAGGTCTTGCCAGGCAACAGCTTTAACCTGCTTGAGTGATCTGGGATTCTACAAGTTTATTAGTCGTACTGATAACATCACCTTGGCTCAGATTCCATTGGACACCAAGCAGGTGTTCTCTGGAGGTCAAAAAAATATTGAGAACAATTTCTACAACACTTAAGTAAACAAACTACTGAAGGAAAATGTTAGTAGATGCACCAAACTGTGCCAATTAGTCCTGAAGATAATCGACTAGTAGAATTATCGCGAAGAGACTATAAATGAGTCTCTACTAAGTATTTGTGGGCATAGAGCAGTGTCTGAGTCCTCTCAGGGTAGATTAAGGAAGAATTCAGCTAATATCATGACTTTGGCTTGAATGAAAATCCCTGAACTCCTCAACTGATTCTCCTGTAAAATATTACAGAATAATATTGAGCAAACATTTTATTTTTCTCCAGCCTGTATCCCTCTTTGGCACTTACAGGTAAAGCGGACACCTAGAGGCAAGGTTTCTTTAGTTGGGATCCGTTAACTGCAGGACTGGGTGTTCCATAGCTGGGCTTTACAGGGAGTACAAGCCCCACGTGCAGGGAATCCCATGTGTCTGTGCAGTTCCCAACTCCCCTTTGTGAGGCTGCCAAAGGGGGAGTGCCAGGTCTCCTCGGACCCCACTCACAAAGAGGGGAGAAGACTTCTTGCTTGGCAAAAAAATCAATCCACCAACTGGCCAGTCTATTGAAAGCCAAAATGAAAGGAAATTCTCAATTGTGAGACTGATGAATGCCCAGTTTCCCAAGTTATGAAATTTGTAGCAGCTCATGGTTCTCAGAATGGTTTCAACAACATATAAAGATATTGTGAAAAGCTTTTGCTTGTCTACAGCTTTACTTGATATTGATCCTCAGTTGTTTTTCAGCCCACACATCAGTTGAGCTTATTTTGATGCCAAATTTCACTGTTGCCACTTCAGTCACCAAGTGCTTCTCACATTCTCCATAACTTTCACAGATATGTGTGTTCCTATCTTTTCTTATTTTTGTGTGATTCATTTTTAAATTGGGCTGTACAGAATACAAGCCTACATTTGTAAATGACTCCCATATTTTATGCCATTTAGCTGTTTACTTTTTAGTAATAATTTTATTTAAGGTATAATTAACAGAGAGTAAAACATAAATATTAATACAAGGACTTCCTGGTACATTTTGACAAATGCATATGCCAGTGCAATGGTAACTGAAATGATTATAAAAAAAATTTCTGTCATGCAGAAAAGTGTCCTCATGCTCCTTTCTAAACAATTTATATCCCAGAGATAAAACCTTTCTTATTTATTTTGAGACAGAGTCTCGCTCTGTCATGAAGGCTGAAGTGCAGTGGCTTAATCTCAGCTCACTGCAAGCTCCGCCTCCAGGGTTCACGCCATTCTCCTGTCTCAAATTCCAGAGTAGCTGGGAATACAGGCACCTGCCACCACGTCCAGCTGATTTTTTTGTAGTCTTAGTAGAGACAGGGTCTCAACATGTTAGCCAGGATGGTCTCGATCTCCTGACCTTGTGACGTGCCCACCTTGGCCTCCCAAAGTTCTGGGATTACAGGCATGAGCCACCACGTCTGCCCAAACTTTTCTTATTTTTATCACAATTGACTAGCTTGGTCTGTTCCTGAACTCCATATAAATGGAATTATATAACATTTTATTGAGTTATTTTTCTCCAAAATTACTATTTCTGAAGTGTATTCATATTGGTGTATCAGTAGGTCATTTTTTCGTATGACTAATATTCCATTGTATAAATACACCACAGCTTGTTGATCCATGCTCCTGTTGATGGAGATCCACGTTACTCCCGTCTTCAACTATTAGGAATAAAGTTGTTGTGAACATTCTTGTGGAATTCTTTCTTGTGGACAAATGCATTTTGTTTCTTTGAGGTATAGTCTTAAGAGTAGAAATACTGACTCTCAGTGTAGATGTGTGTGCTATGCTTCCGTGTCCCCAAGAAAGCTCATGTTGAAATTTGTCAATGTAATGGTACTGGGAGGTGGAACAGTTATGACTAGATCATGAGGGATCTGCCCTCAGAAAGAGATCAGTGCCCTTATTGTGGGAGTGAATTAGTTGTCTTGGGAATGGTTTTCTGATAATAAGGATGAATTCAGCCGTTTTCTCTGTCTTGGGTGTTTGCTTCCCCTTCCTTCTGGCTTAGATAATAGCAGGAGGCCCTCATCAGTTATGGCCCTTTGATCTTGGACTTCCCAGTCTCCAGATCTATAAGCCAAATAAATCTCTTGCCTTTAGAAATTTCCCAGTCTGTGGTATTTCTCTATAGCAGTAGGAAAGAGATTGAAAGAAAACATGGTGCTGAGAGTGATGCTGTTGCTATAACAAGTACCTGAAAATGTAGAAGCAGCTTTGGTTAATGGCAAATGGGTAATGGATAGAGGTTGGAAGAATGCAGAGAAGCAGACTAGCAAAAGACTTGATTGCTGAACCAGAGCATTAAGGGCAATTCTGGTGAAGGCTCAGGGGGAAATGAGGAACAAGGTATCAGAAATTGAAGTAAACATTATCCTTGTTGTAAGTAGCAAAAACCTTGGCAAAATTATGTCCTGTTCTAGGACTTTATAGAATAAAATAATTATAAGCCATTAGCTAGGATAGCTACTGAAAGAAATATCTAAGTGGCTGAGATTTCAGGCTACTGTGTGACTACCTTCAGGCACCAGGAAATTTAACCCAGCTAGAAAGGAGCCAAGGGAATAGATTTTGCAAAGCAGTACACATGGCGACACTACCTCCCTCTGCTGTCCTGTCTCCCATAAGCCAAACTCACTCTGGAGTTAGAGAAAAGAGGAGCCAGTTAACACGATACACTGGGGTCAGCTTCTGAAGGCAGGGTGGATCTGGAGGTAATAACATAAACTGTCCAGAGCACTACATATAGGATGGCATTGAGGGTGCTGAGTCCCAAGCTGCCTAGGTCTGTAGTATGAGCTGATAAAGCCCTAGAATTATTTCTGGGGAACCTGTAGTCTTGAAAATATACAGACAACCCAGGTCTGCTTTGAATCTGATCAGGTGGACTAAATCTTGGGGACTCTGCACCACTCGACACTCAAAAAAGAGGCTGAGAATGTTGCCTGGGAGAGGAAAATGTGATAAGAAGCATTGGTGTGAATCTAGCATCAGAAATATGATGTGAGGACAGCAAGGAAGAGCTGGAATGTGAGGGTTTAATCACAGGCTCCAAACCCTCCACTGATTGGCAGGTGTGTGAGCTCCAGCATGGAGCACCGCAGCACTAGGTGGGAGGAGGGTGAGAGGGTGATGGGGCAGCCTGTGAGTGGGGAGGTGTAGGCAGAGGATCAACTGTGTCACCACAGAAGCTTCTGCCTTCACCCATCCCTCCAGCTCTGCAGGACAGGTAGAGTCCAGGGTCTGTGTAGCACTAGACCTAAGGAAGCCTGCCTGGGGAGGACACAGGACAGTGACATCACAGGATGCCCCTCCCATCAGGAAAATCAAGGCCCAGAACTCACTCGGCTCCTCCCCAGGAGAACCAAGCCCTGCGTCAGGTGCAGTGCTGCCTGCCCCACTGTGCCATGGGCCCCGGGCTCCTCTGCTGGGCGCTGCTTTGTCTCCTGGGAGCAGGTGAGTCCTGTACACTGGACAGCAGCCCCATTCTCAGCTTTCCCACCCCTGTGTCCTCCACTTTACCTTGGGGAGGGTCTCCAGACTGTCTCCTGTGCTCATCCTCCATCTGCTTTTCCCACAGGCTCAGTGGACGCTGGAGTCACCCAAAGTCCCACACACCTGATCAGAAAGAGAGGACAGCAAGTGACACTGAGATGCTCTCCTATCTCTGGGCACAACACTGTGTCCTGGTACAAACGGGCCCTGGGTCAGGGACCCCAGTTTATCTTTCAGTATTATGAGAAGGAAGAGAGAGAGAGAGGCAACTTCCCTGGTCGATTCTCAGGTCACCAGTTCCCTAACTATAGCTCTGAGCTGAATGTGAACGCCTCGGAGATGGGGGACTCAGCCCTGTATCTCTGTGCCAGCAGCTTGGCACAGCCCGGCAGAGTCACTGACATTCTGTATGTAAACTTCCTGCCTTAGCTTTGACTTGAGAGCTGTAGGCCCCACCCAGGTTTCACTCCTTCAAGGGAAGCTTTTAGTTGTTTGGAAGGCATGTCTTCTGTCCTACTGAGTGCAGAGCTCTCCCAACCAACAGAGCCCAGGTTTCCTGTGCCCTGAGAGTGCCCATTTCTCTGCATCTTCTTGCAGCTTGTCAGTTCCTAGGAAAACTCAGTACAAGAGTGACTGCTGAACCCCAGATGTGTGCTTGATTCTTTTTACTTGTTATGTAGCTTAAAGCTTTCCAACAATCTGGCAAGTCAAACGTTCTTACTCTTTCTTTACAGATGGGAGGCTCAGGGACATTGAGTCATTTTCCCCAGTGTCTCCTGGCTTGTAAGGACCAGAAGTAGGAAACAAACTAGTCCATACATTTTCCACCTACTCCCCTGCTCCATCCTCACCTTCTGTGTCCTGGTCAGTAAGTCAGAGCCCTCATACTGCCTTCTAGTGACCAGCAGGGCCGCAGTAGAGGCTCAGACATCCTTAGGGGTCATTACTATGGCCTCCTCATTAGCAACTTTGAGGAATGTTAAATTTCACATTTTTTTTTATCATTTATATACATTCCCTGTGTCTTTTCCCAGTCTTTAGCTTTCATTTTCATTTGTATGGTGTTTTTTGATGCACAAGAGTTTAATTTAATACAACAAAAACTAACAACAATTTTGTTTGTGTGTAGACAAAAACTGCTTTCTCATATAAATGTCTAAGCATATATTTTTCAATTTATTCTACTAAAATTTAAGTTTGGATTTTCACCACTAAGAATAAATGTACCTGAAATATATCTCCTGTGAAAAACAACATAGAGACCTAGGAATGGGAGGGAAGCACATATGTTCAGTGAAGAAGCCTGTTAAAAAGAGCCCTAAAGTGGACACCCGGAGCTGACGGTGGAGGTAGGTAGAGGAGAAATGATCACGAACCTTGTCAGGCTGTTGTCTGTTAGAAGAAAGACAGCCAGGAGCAGAGACCACATGGGCGAAGGTTTATGACTGGACTGTAGGTTGAAGGTTGCAGCAGGTCAAGGGAGGAATAGCAGGCAGAGGGCAGAGTCACTGGCTGGCAGGGGCAGTGGCATCACCAGTGACTCTACTGACATCCAGGTATTATGTCCCCAACACACAAATTTTAAAAACTCCCCACAATCTGCCCCTTTTTCCCTGGCCCTACCATGGCTACAGACTCCTTAGTGGTGTGGCCTTTTGTTTCCTGGGGGCAGGTGAGTCCCCTAAAGCCTTTTCCTTGGCTCACCATATCCTAGTCTAAGCCTTTACCTCAAGTTTACATTACTGGGGTGCTTCCTTGGGCACTCAACTTCTTTCTATCATAGACTTCACAGAAGCTAGGACAACCAGATTATCAAGATAACAGAGAACAAAGGCAAGACATGAAGTGGCATGGAGATGCCTGAGACCGTCATCCATGACTACATGTGTAGATGTTAATAGGCTCCAAAACTGGTGTACAGCTGATCCATCCCAGCACACTCTATAGAGAGGGTCTGTGCCTTTCTCTCAAAGCCAAACATATGACCTCGGTGTCAGAAGCCTCTCTCAGACCTCTGTGCCCTCTTGCACCAGCAGTCACCCCACAGCCACCTTCCTCTGCACACAGAGCTCAGTGGAAGATACAGGTGGCCTTGTCTTCACGAGACCATGATCCAGGCAGTGGAAGACATTGTCCCATGGGCATCTCTCCAGCACTGCCGAGGCTGGGGCCCTCAGATTTCAGAGCAACTCTGTGCACGGGAAACCCTGCTCTGTACTGAGCTTCTCACCCAGGCCAGTCTCACCTGGGTGAGGCAACGCACATCACTGTGACATGAGCAGATGCAGCCTCTCTTCCAGGCCCCTCCTACAGCTCTGGCCTCAGAATCCTCTTCCTCAGTTGCTCTCAGAAAGGAAAGTTCATTTGAAATTGTATATTTGCAGACGGCACTGACAATACACGTCTATGTTCTTTTCCCTGTCGGCCTTCACAACTCCATCTTCCCCACACCATGCTCATGTCAGTCCTCAGCCTCCTCCACGTGATGTCTGCTCCCAGCTGTCCTCTCCCTTCCTCTGCACCCTCACCTCCACTTCAACCACAGCTGCCTCAGTTCAGGCAATTCCTCATGCGTCATGCTCCTCCCACCAAAGGCCTTTCCACTCCGTGCTGTATTCTCTGCGTCAACACAAGTCTCTTTTTTTGGCCTTGCTCCAAATCTCAGTTTATCTACCACCATCTCTAGGGAGACACTCTTTCAACAGTTCTCCCAGGCTGCACCTCCTTATTGTAAATGCTCACAGCTTATAATATGCAGTAATATTCATAGATTTAGCACCATAGTCATTTTCCCTTTGTGTGGCTATTTAATTGACAATTCTCTTGCATTCTAGACTGTAAAATGCATCATTTTACAGATTGTGGATGTTTTGTTCCTCATTTTATTGTCAGTACCAACAGTGGTTCCAGCTGCCACTGACCAATCTTGAAAGAATAAAGCACAGATATTGAAAGGCCCTCTGAGTTCCCACTTAGATGTCTCGAAACATTAAACGGGAACCTCTGTCTCTTCATCTCCTAGGATCAAATGAGTCCTGGAAACAGATGAGAAATCCCTGTCATGGATGAGTCACTGGATCCCAAGCCTTTCTACAGGACTGAATTTCCTATCTGCCCATCGCCCTCCTCCCTGGTCTCCTCCTTCAATCTCCTTCCCTCACAGGAGTCCTGGATTTGGAAATCTCACAGACACAAGGCACCTAATCACTCTGAGAGAGTGATCAGAAACATAATGTCAAACACTGGCATTAAAAGGTGATGGAGAAGAACACAAATGGCTTCCCCATTCTCTTAGGGAGAGTTTTCCCAAGGCACAAATATTTCTGTGGGTGGCTTTGAGGCCATGTGCCTGATACACTGAGCTATATTATGGGTGTCCATTTCCATGAATTGGTGGGCAATGCCAGAGACAGATAGTTCGTGGTCACCAGCTTCCTCCAGCCCACACATGATTTTGTACTGGGCGCTGAGCAGAGACCTTTTCTTGTTCCCCTCCTTTGCCAGACAGAAAAGGCTGGTTGTGAGACAGAGGCTCCATTTACAGAGCAGGGCTATGTGTTAGTCCCTGAAGAATTGTGAGAGCCATTCTGGGTGGAAATAATCCAATATACAATCACTGAGGATGGCCCACAGATAGACCGAAGCCCCAATTTTGCCAGAATGATTTACATCTATGTTTCAAAGACGAATGCAGTTTTACCTCTTTAGGCAATAAAGACCAAAAAGAGACTAGCTATTTGTAATAATTGAACCTTAAAAAGACCAAAGTTAGAACACATTCCCTAAGGACAGCATTTTCTTCCACCCACTCGCTAAAGCTGTATTTGAGAAAGCTGTGTGCTGTTGATAAATGCTGGAATATCATTACAATCAACATCGTAATAGTACTGCTACTTGAATCAGAAACAAAGAGCATTTCTAAAGCTTGAACGGTGTATAACTGGATACGAGCTCTCACTGAGTTTGGAAATGCAGGCACTGGAGGGTGCTCATTTCTCTTTCTTTTCCAATCAGGGGGCTATTCAAACCTGTTCTAGAACAAGGAGTGAGATCCCCCATTTCCCCGTGGTGATCAGGCTTTCAGAGGTAGAAGTCTTATTAGTTCATAATTAGCACAAACCGACCTCACCATCAAATGTATCGACCCCGATGCTCACCCTCCTCAGCAGTCAGAGACTGGCTGTGTTCACCAGGAGCTTGTGCGCTTTTACGGAGCACACTTTATCCTCAGTTTCTTAAAAATAATTGAGCCTTTATAGGGGGTTCCATAGACAGAAGCTTTCTGTACTTTGCCCATTTAGACACTACAAATTCTGGCACCTGGTGAAAAGTGTAAACTTAAAGCTTGCATGTGGTTAAGTTTTTTTTAATAACCAAATTAAATAATATATGTAATGAAAATGTCAGTAATGCTTTTGAATCCCATCCCACCTTCCATTGGTAATAAATATTAACGCTCTGGTTTGCTTCTTTTCACCCTCTCTTCTGTGTTCATGCATACCTTTCTACCCAAGTACACCTACGGAAAATGGGTTCACCTGTACACTCTACCTGCCACATGCATACTCTTTTCCGTAAATATACCTTGATCTTTATTGTTCCAGGTTGGTCCATATAGACCTAACTTGCTCCTATTAACTGCTTCATATTGCATAATGAGGGTAGACAGGTACATTGGCGCTCTGTCGCCTGATTCCTAAATTCTGCCAGCTCTTTTCTAAAGTGACTGAATGGCATCTTTACTCTTCCAGGTTCTCCTCTCCCCAGCAATCAATTGATGATTCCAGCTTTTCCATCACTCACAGTCCTAGCAGGTGTGAGAGCTCCACTGGTTTCTCCTGCATGAGGAGACAGGGAGGAATAAAAGGATAGACATTTGTCAAACCTACCAGAGGCTACACAGTATCTCAGTTCATCCACATAAAGCATTGAGAGGAATGTTAGTCTTGTTTTACGGACGAGTCTAAATGAGGTCAGGGTCCAGGAACGTTAATGAATAGGCTTGCCCATGGTCTCAGAGCTAATAAATGGTGGAGCCAAATGAAGGACAGACAGCTTGCTTCCATGTGGAATTGATAGATGTGTCACTGGAGTCTGAGGGAGGGGAAGTCTAGAACCATCTGGGGTTGTCTTCAGATCGGACACCAGGGTTTAGAGAGTCTGTGTACCCTACAGCACTGCAGGTACAAGCATCACGGTGTTGGCAGTGGGGAGGTACTAGAGTGGGTAAGTAATCAGTGGCCTGGAACCGGAAGATCCAAGCTTTGAGAAAATTATTCCTATCACAAGATGTAGCAGAGAAACTGATGTGGATAAACTAGGCCAGGGAGCTCTGTGAGGAGCTGTTGTTAAAGTGAGCGAGGGAGGAGAACCAACTGAGTGGTAACTTCCTGTATGTGAAATGTACAGGAAAAAAATATTAACTACGATCCCATCAGAGTTTAGTCATTTTTCCTTTTTAAGTAGTTGGAAGGTGGGATAATTTATTTTCAAGGTTAAGTAAACTTCTGTACAACTTCTTTACCTTATGAAGGCTGGTGGCGAAGCAAAAAACGGCCCGGCCAATGGAGTCAGAGTTTGTTTAATAAATACCTCAGAGTTCAAAGACAGACTCTCATGGGGCAGAAATTGGTCAATGTTCCTGCATTCTAAAATTAGGAGGATCTTACTTTCTGTGAATCAGCAGAGAAGGAAGCATAGGCAGTGGGGAGGGCCAGTTGGGAACACAGCAGAGTGGCCGCAGGATATCAAAGACAAAGGACATGTAATATCAAATTCTAAGTCGTGAAGCTGTGATGCAACCCTGCTCCTTCTCCTAATGGTTTTTCAGGTCTCAGCACAGATGCACACCTGAGGGAGTAATTTCTTTGGAAATGAAGGACAAACAGCTGTGTTAAATATTAATAACAACTCCACCTTACAAAGCACACCTGGAAATGGAAACAAGATTTTTCTAAGGCCTTTTCTACTCTAAGAGTCTGTAACTTGCTGGCAAGCTGAGAGGTGAGGATGGGGGAGTGTTGATCCACATGCGATGAGTACTGTGTGTGGGGAAAAGAAAGAGAGATCAGACTGTTACTGTGTCTATATAGAAAGAAGTAGACATAGGAGACTCCATTTTGTTCTGTATTTGAGATGCTGTTAATCTGTGACCCTACCCCCAACGCTGTGCTTGCAAGAGACATGTGCTGTGGTGACTGGAGATTTACCGGATTTGGGGCTGTGCAGGGTGTGCTTTGTTAAACAAGCGCCTGAAGGCAGTATGCTTGTGAAAAGTCATCACTGTTCTCTTAATCTCAATTACCCAGGGACACATACACTGTGGAAGGTCACAGGGACCTGTGCCTAGGAAAGCTAGGTATTGTCCAAGGTTTCTCCCCATGTGATAGTCTGAAATATGGCCTCGTAAGGACCTCTGCCTAGGAAAGTTAGGTATTGTCCAAGGTTTCTCCCCATGTGATAGTCTGAAATATGGCCTCGTGGAAGGGGAAGACCTGATCGTCCCCCAGTCTGACACCCGTGAAGGGTCTGTGCTGAGGAGGACTAGTACAAGAGGAAAGAAGGCCTCTTGGCAGTTGAGATAGAGAAAAGCATCTGTCTCCTGCCCGTCCCTGGGCAATGGAACATCTTGGTGTAAAACCCAATTGTGTGTTGTATTTACTGAGATGGGAGAAAACCGCCATAGGGCTAAAGGTGGGACATGCTAGCAGCAATGCTGCTCTTTATGCACTAAAAACTTTTATGGAGATGTTTGCATATGCATATCAAGGCACAGCGCTTTTCCTTAAACTTATTCATGTCACAGAGATCTTTATTCATATGTCTTACTGCTGACCTTCTCCCTACGATGATCCTGTTATCCTGCCACTTCCCTTTTCCAAGATGGTAAAGATAATGATCAATACATACTGAGGGAACTCAGAGAGCGGTGCCAGCCTGGGTCCTCTGTATGCTGAGCGCCGGTCCCCTGGGCCCACTTTTTCTTTCTCTATACTTTGTCTCTGTGTCTCATTTCTTTTCTCCAGTCTCTCGTTCCACCTAACGAGAAACGCCCACAGGTGTGGAGGGGGAGGCCACTCCTTCACTGAGGCTCCACCACAAAGCATATAATCTTGAGTGTGAATCAGAGCGCTAAGAAGAATAATGCCCTTTACGTTGTTTCGCCCTGTGCCATCCTAAACCCACCCCACCCGTAATTAAGCAGCCATGGAAATGAGGGGAGTCAGAAGGAATCAAATTCTGCTGCTTGGTTCAGTAGACACAGGGACCTGGGGGAAGGGTGTGGCTGGGTCCAGGAGAAGATGATGTGAAAGAAATCAGGCACATTCCTCAGCCCCGGGCTCAACACTAACAGGCCCAGTACAAACACATCCCACCATTTATCTCTCAACTTCCTGAGCCCAGTACAAGCACATCCCACCATTTATCTCTCAACTTTCTGAGCCCAGTACAAACACATTTCTCAACTCAGAGACTACCATATATCTCAACTTTAGAAAAACACCACCTGGAAAGTCTCCGATAAGGAGACAGCCGTTCAAAGTTTTACTGAAAGCGTGGGAACCAAAAGAATTCCTTTGTTCCCCTGTAACTTTCAGGCTATAAAAAGCAAACACTCGCATTGTTCCGGGCCCTCTTATATGCTGTGGAATGGAGGGACCAGGTTCGAACTTGTAGTAAAGATCCTTGCCGCTTGGCTTTGACTCTGGACTCTGGTGGCTTGCCGCTTGGCTTTGACTCTGGACTCTGGTGGTCTTCTTTGGGGAACAAACAGTCTGGGCATAACATAACCAAAAGAATTCCCTTGTTCCCCTGTAACTTTACGTATCCTATTTACATCGGGCTATAAAAGGCAAGCACTCGCATTGTTCGGGGCCCTCTTGTATGCTGTGGAATGGAGGGACCAAGTTCGAACTTGCAGTAAAAGATCCTTGCCGCTTGGCTTTGACTCTGGGCTCTGGTGGTCTTTGGGGAACATACTGTCTGGGCACTACAGATGAGCTCAGAAAATAGACAAGGAGAAACCCCTGGGGAAAGCTTGTGAAACCTTGGAGGACACAGGAAATATGTTATTTGAGTTCCTTTTTGGTTATTACTCAATTTAATTATTACTAAATTAACGGAAGGCATCCTGCACAAAGGGATATTCTCTGTGAAACATGACATCTCAAATACAAACAGAGCATTCGTCCTTACCCTAAAGCCCACCCTCTCTCCCCAAGTCCCTCATGCATCAGGCCACCTTTGTGCCCACAGATCATGGCCAGCACTGGGTGGTCATCATCATCCACACACAGAGGGCAGTCAGCAGCGTGAGGTGGTTCTGCCTGCTGGGGTCTCACCCCAGACATGGAAAGCAAGAGCCCTGGGTAGAGCTGAAGGTGCTCAGCTGGGTTTCTCAGGAGTCCCATCTGTCAGTGAATTGACAAGAAACAGAGCAAAACGACTCCTCCAATGTTGATGAGCCTGCCCCTGGGATTTGGAAACTTGATAACAGAGAAAACCAATATAGACAAAGGAATTTAAACAGGATTATGGTCAATTAACCAAATTACAAAAGGATACTTGAAGGAGTTATTGGAACATAGGAATCAAAAACACCATAAACACATGAGTTTCCCTAAGACTCTAGACTACAGCACTATGTAGATAACTAACACTAGAATATTAATTATGTTATTGAAGAGCCACTCACTATGTAGATAACTAACACTAGAATGTTAATTATATCATTGAATAAATAAAATTTGCATTGAAATACAAATGGTTTCCAAAAGGTCATGAAAATCTTACAGACTTGTTTCAATTCAGACAAATGTGTTCTTCTCATTCTCAACTGTTCTCTGTGCATCTATCTTGAATTTGACTGTCTGGGGAACAGGTGTGGCCTCTCCTGACAGGAAGGCTCTGGGGCCCAGGCAGCGAGAATGCCGTCTCAGAATGACTTGAGAACCCTGTTCCCCTTTTATCAACACACAGAGCCAGAAGATCCCTCCGTCCTGAGCACCTGCCATGAGCATCAGGCTTCTGTGCTGTGCGGCCTTTTCTCTCCTGTGGGCAGGTGGGTCCTGGGCAGGGACCCTTGCATGGATTTAAAGGCCCAGTGCCTTCCCATTAGGGCTGCAGCATCAGTTTTGTTCTCTGCAGGCCCAGGGAATGCTGGTGTCACTCAGACCCCAAAATTCCAAATCCTGAAGACAGGACAGAGCATGACACTGCAGTGTGCCCAGGATATGAACCATAACTACATGTCCTGGTATCGACAAGACCCAGGCGTGGGGCTGAGGCTGATTCATTACTCAGTTGGTGCTGGTGTCACTGACAAAGGAGAAGTCTCCAATGGCTACAATGTCTCTAGATTAAACACAGAGGATTTCCCACTCAGTCTGGAGTCGGCTGCTTCCTCCCAGACATCTGTGTACTTCTGTGCCAGCAGTTACTCCACAGCACTACAAGGCTGCCTCCTCTCTGCACATAAAGCCAGGGAGGCTCTGCCCTCCTCCCCGCTCCCCAAGACTCAGGGATGCCCTGGGCAGAGTTCTCTACACCAGGAACCTTGGAACCCCAAGTGGCCC
>NW_012103865.1:112735-137484 GCF_000951045.1 Mandrillus leucophaeus
GGCGGCCACACCTGGGAAAAGGCTTCCTCTTGTGGCTGCAGCACCTGACCTCCTCCAGGTCTCTGTGCTCTCCTTCAGGGTCTTTCCCCACAACAAATCTAGACAGATCAGAAAACCACTTCTAGAATCCCATCGTTAAACGTTGTTCCTTGAAACCACTTCTGTTAAGAACATCTCCATTAGGTTTGCATCATTAAAACAGATTTGACAAATTTGACACTGTAACGGATTTATTAGACTGTATGCATATGTGGGAGGAGCTAAGGAAGAGAAGGTTTGGAGGAGAGAAGTCAGAAGGTGAAGGAGCCAGTCAGTAGCCAGGGCTTCTGGAGGTCTGGGTAGGACAGGCTGGAGATGCAGGGACATGAGAGGATCAGAGCATGCCAAGCCATGCAGTGGGACCTTGAGCTGGGAGGACAGGAAAAGGCCAAGGAAACCTGCTTCTGGGGAAGCTGTTCCCACTCTATGGTGGCCACCCCTGCAGGTGCACTGCCAAACACTGGGGACAGCCTGGCTGCTGTTGGCCAGCATTTGGGAAGATGAACTGGACACAGGGTGCAGAAGGAATAGGACTTCCTAGGTCTGTTGGATGCCTCTGTATTTGCTGGTCACTGACTCTCAGTCTGACCACAATGACCTGCCTAGTGTAATAGTGACTGTATTACATCTAACAAATTTTACCTAATGTATCTTTGACCATCTCTAACCCAGAATGATTAGAGAAATGGCCTTCTTATCTTGCCTTTGCAAAATTGACTTAATACAATCCACCACAGGATGGATTCTCCCAGACTGAGGCATCTGATCACACAACTGTCTCAACCTTCCACAGTCCCTGGACTCCTCTCCGGGGCACACCTGCGCTGCCTAGGTGAATGTGGACACAATTTATATGTAGATGTTCCAGACTCTGGCTACTAACTTTTCTTTAGTCCTGTGCCTATAGTCTCCCTCCACCTAGAGGCAGGGCTCGATCTCCTTCTATCTCTTTCCTGAGCTTCCCTCCTGATGGAGTTGCAAGGACATCAAAGCCCTGGACACAGTGCAGTGACCTGTGGAGACAGCGGGAGGGAATCTCATCTCTTGTTGCCTTCCTGGACCCATTTCTTTTATAAGTGAAGCAAGTGCTCCTGTGGGGAAAAGAAAGAGAGATCAGACTGTTACTGTGTCTATATAGAAAGAAGTAGACATAAGAGATTCCATTTTGTTCTGTATTTGAGATGCTGTTAATCTGTAACCCTACCCCCAACCTTGTCCTTGCAAGAGACATGTACTGTGGTGACTCAAGGTTTAATGGATTTGGGGCTATGCAGGGTGTGCTTTGGTAAACAAGTGCCTGAAGGCAGTATGCTGGTTAAAAGTCATCACCATTCTCTTAATCTCAAGTACCCAGGGACACATACACTGTGGAAGGTCACAGGGACCTCTGCCTAGGAAAGCTAGGTATTGTCCAAGGTTTCTCCCCATGCGACACTCTGAAACATGGCCTCATGGGAAGGGAAAGACCTGATCATCCCCCAGCCTGACACCTGTGAAGGGTCTGTGCTGAGGAGGATTAATATAAGAGCGTTTGTTTCTTCAAGCTCATTTGTCAGTTGAGATAGAGAAAAGCATCTGTCTCCTGCCCGTCCCTGGGCAATAGAACATCTTGGTGTAAAACCCGATTGTATGTTCTATTTACTGAGAAGGCAGAAAACCGCCTTAGGGCTGAAGATGGGACATGCCAGCGGCAGTGCTGCTCTTTATGCACTAAAAAGGTTTATGGAGATGCTTGCATATGCATATCGAGGTACAGCACTTTTCTTAAACGTATTCATGTCACAGAGATCTTTATTCATATGTCTTACTGCTGACCTTCTCTCTACTATGATCCTATTATCCTGCCACTTCCCTTTTCTAAGATGGCAAAGATAATGATCAATAAATACTGAGGGAACTCAGAGACTGGGTGCCAGTGTGGGTCCTCTGTATGCTGAGTGCTTGTCCCCTGGGCCCACTTTTTCTTTCTCTATACTTTGTCTCTGTGTCTCATTTCTTTTCTCCAGTCTCTCGTTCCACCTAACGAGAAACGCCTACAGGTGTGGAGGGGCAGGCCACCCCTTCATGCTCTGGTCTCCCTTTGAGCTCTGCAGTATGAGAAATGTGCTTCATGAATTTGTAGCTGAGCAGCTCAAAGATTTGATGGCAAACCCAAAGTGAAATCCTCAGATCTGCAGAAACGGCTCTGCATTTCTGTGAAGACAGAAAGAATACTGTGTAGTAGAGATGCCTTCTCTCCATGTAGAGACCTGGCGCCCAAACAGGACAGAGCAGAGAGGGTCAAAGAGCCCAAAACATGTCTCAGATGGTTGAAAGACAATTTCACAGGACAATCCTGCTGATGACATTTGGTCTTTCATATTACACACCTAACTACCCTTCTCCCCAGATCAGCTGAGTACCCAGGATATCACACATCTCAGCATCTTCTAACAAGGAAAAATCTTTGCGTAACAGCCTCCTTCCTGAACCATATTGACTAGCCTTGGAAACTTAGCCTTTCCAGAAAAAAGCTCTGTCTTCTCCTGGCCCAGTCTAGCCCAGTAGGCTTAATTGACGATTTATGTCACCTTTTAATTTACTCAGAGAAGAACATATGATTTCAGAGTAAAGAATATTCATTTTACTTTGTATAAGTTGGACCTAAACAGTAAACTGAGTACTTTTCTTCCATCAGTGTCTTAAATCGGACAATGGTAAAACAAATCTTTGATGCTAGAAATTTAGGCCCTAGTATTTTTCATATTGAAGTTGCCAGTGTCCTGGGCACAGAATAGATGGGCGTTAATAAGTCACACTATGCCAGAGATGGTTTTCTATAGGTTTATAGACTAGTATTCTCCCATTGAGGAAGCATAAGAGCGTTTGCTTCTTCAAGCTCATTTGTCAGTTTGTATGGGAATTTCCAGTTTGAAATAAGTTATGCTTTTAAATTTGAAAGAGTGTGAAGTCAGGCCGGGTGCGGTGACTCATGCCTGTAATCCCAGCACTTTGGGAGCCCGAGGCAGGCTGATCACAAGGTCCACCTGGCCAATATGGTGAAACCCTGTCTCTACTAAAAATACAAAAAAATTAGCCAGGCGTGGTGGCGGCACCTGTAGTCCCAGCTACTTGGGAGGCTGAGCCAGGAGAATCGCTTGAACCTGGGAGGTGGAGGTTAATATGAACCAAGATCACGACAGTGCACTCCAACCTGGACAACATAACAAGATTCTGTCTAAAAAAAAAAAAAAAAGAAAGAGTCTGAAGTCTGCAAATATAATATAATTCCAATATCTCCAATATCTAAGTTATTTTTTGAAGTTTTGGATTTCAGAAAAAAAAGGAAAGAAGTAGGGATATCCATAGGTTTGGCTATTTTTATATTTAAGATCTATGTGTATATATGTGTGTATGTATATATATGTGCACACACATACATACAAATGTATACACACACAGAGATGCGTGTGTGTGTGTGTATGTGTGTGTGTGTGTGTAATATCCCTTGGAAGAAAATGTCATGATGACTACATGGCTTAATGGGATTTATTAATGAGGAGAGTTTTTCTAAAAAGAATTAGAAAATTTGAATTCTATTCTAAATCTTTACTTGGGACTTCCCAGAGAGCATTTCTGACCCTACCAACCTACGTTGTGGGTGTATTTGGCAGCCCGGAGTGCAGCAGACAGTTCTTGGGCCCGTACCTTTGCGAGTTAGCCTGGAGATGCCTGTACACATGACAGACTCTTGGTGTTGTTCACTCTCAGTCCGGTCCTCTCTGGAATGTCACAGACGACCATCGAACAAACAGATTCCCAGTAAGAAGAATATTAGGACATAGCCATGAGGAAACATGAACACAAACAACAAATGTTTGAAGTGCAAACCCGAAGACTGGAAATTTTGGCATTATAAGATATGAAAGTTTGGAGAGCTACATTTAAATGAACACGAGGGGAAACTGAAACAAGAAAAAAGAGAATGTCTGAAACCATCAAGTAACTTTCATAAAAATTGTCAAATAATATATCTAGAAATGCCTCATACAATCACTGAAAACAAAATGGAAAGTCAAACAGTTGATCAGCTCCTCCTAAAGAGATTTTTAGTGATGTCAAAGTTGGATCTGCAGGAGTGATCTGGAATGCAGCATGGAAAATTAAAAGTGAAATATGAAAGACAATAAGAACAGGGAAGAAAAAAATGGATATTTCCCATATATTAGAATATGCATATTTTTCATTATTTCCCATTTTTTCTTGCATATGATTGCAGTTCCAAACAGATAAAATAGGTAGAATGTTATGAGGTGAGATTTATGAGATGTTAGCTGACAATTCTTTAGAGGTGTTTAAGGACCCAAATTCAGAGTTTCCAGAATCAAAATGAATCTCAAGTAAGACAAATAGTCAAGTCATAGGGAAATTGTAGAACATGAGATACAAAGGGAAGACTTTGAAAGCAATCAGAAAGAAAAGAGAAATACCTCCCACAAGAATAGATGGAGAACAAGAGTAAGTCAAGATAGTGGTTAAAAATAACAATTAGCTCAATTGTCATTCTCCTTCCTTTAAGGTAACATTGATTGAAAATACTTATTTAAGTGGAATATGAAAAAAGACCGCTGTGAGTTTCTATCAAGGTACCTTTTCTGAATTACAGTTAACAAAGGTGGGAAGTGATCCCAGAAGAAAGGCATGAGGGCAGTTCGTGAGGGAACCCATGCGATGGAACAGTCCCGTTGGGCACGTGTGACTGGAGGAATGAGGGAGGCTGGGTCATGAATGTGGATGGCACAGGAGACCTTGACTTGCAGGAAAGACAATGAGCTCACCCCTTTGTGCCCTATGTTAGGGACAGTGTTGGTGCATCCTACAGGACATGCCCAGCAGACAGAAGAGCAGCTGTGGGATGAGAAGATGAACTCAGAGATGCAGTGTGAGGCCTCTGGGTCCAGACAGCTCTGGAGGCCAAAGCGATGAGCCATGCATTGATGTTAAAATGGAGCTTATAAATATTTAAAGCCTCACCCAAGTGTGTTTTACTATAAATGCTGTGACCCTGATGTCCTGGGGATTGAGAGAGGAAGTGATGTCACTGTGGGAACTGCCCTCTGGGGACAAGGACTTCCATCATCCTCTGCTCTTGCTCACAGTGACTCTGATCTGGTAACGCCCCCATCCTGGTCTGACCCTGCCATGGGCACCAGGCTCCTCTGCTGGGTGGTCCTGGGTTTCCTAGGGACAGGTGAGTCCTCAGAACACCAAGTAGTTTCATTTAATTTCTGTGTGTAGGCGTGTGTGTGTGATGACTACAAATGTTTTCCTTATTCTGTTGCCAAATTCTACTTCCACAGATCACACAGGTGCTGGAGTCTCACAGTTCCCAAGATACAGAGTCACAAAGAGGGGACAGGATGTAACTCTCAGGTGTGATCCAATTTCGGGTCATGAGTACCTTTACTGGTACCAACAGGCCCCGGGGCAGGGCCCAGAGCTTCTGACTTACTTCCAGAATGATGCTCAACTAGACAAATCAGGGCTGCCCAGTGATCGCTTCTCTGCAGAGAGGACTGAGGGATCCGTCTCCACTCTGAAGATCCAGCGCACAGAGCAGGGGGACTCAGCTGTGTATCTCTGTGCCAGCAGCTTAGCCACAGCGTGGCACAGTCACCTCCTTCCTGTTCACAAACCTCGTCCTTCTCTCTCCTTGCAGCTACTAGAGACCCTTAACAGAGGCCTCTCTTTAATCCTCACATTTCATGGGAAAGAAGTAGATTTGGACATCGGCTGTCCTTTGGGTAGAAAGAGACCACAGATTCATTCTTGAAACACAGTGACCGCAAATGTAGGTGGTGAAAACAATCACGGCCCACTGCACTCTAGGAGTCCTTGGAGCCAGCTCACTTCTTCAAGTGGGTGTCTTAGCCTTGGCCTTCAGGGCAGACATACACCTTCTAAAGGTATTGGAGGCTGCTGTGTTGCCCACATACATGAGGTTGACAAGGGCAGAAAACATGCCTCTTCTTCATATGTTGGGACATCTGGCATTTGGAAGGTCTAAGGCTACATCCCCAGGAAGATCTTTCTTCTGAAGCCCCTTCTATCCCTGTCACCTTGGAAGTTTCTGCAACAAAATATCAAACATCTCTTCCTATTTGAAGTAAAGGTCTTTTCAACTTTTGTGATCCTTATTTGATAAATACAATCATGATAACAATATGACTTCATTTCTTCTGCCTACTTTAAGCCACCTGTATCCTTTATTTTGTTTCCATTTGCCATTGCTGCTGTCCTGATAGACAGAAGCATGCATTCACCACTGCTGCTGGTTCACCTTGACTCGCTCAGGAAATCTAGTTTCTAGACTCTGAGTATTTTCACTGCTGTCCAACTCACTTGATTTGAAATAATTTTCCTGAGGTCTTTAACTCAATAAGTGTTTTATTTATAATATCGATCCTATTCCTTTTTATTTTATTTATCATATTATAAATTGTTATATAGTACTTGTTATAAATAGAAGTACAATGATTATATTGCCATAGAATCTTCCACCTGTCTGTGGGTGATGCTGCAGTTTGTATCTATGAAATCGAATGCACTGGTCAGAGCTGATGTGATTACAGATCATGGATTCCTGAGAGTCCTCGACATCAGACCACTTCTCCAAGTGTGGGACTCAGTGTCCCAGACGCAGCCATGAAAGAGGGGCCCTGAGACTTTCATATCTAGGTAAGGCATTGTAGTCCTTCCAAATTCACTGACCAGAAATTGTGGTGGTACAGACACCAAATTTCTTTCCCCAAAGAATGATGGTCTCCGGGAGGGAGTTTCTCTGGACCCATCTTTATTGTGCCATCATGAAATCCCTCCTTGCTCAGGTGCCCTGTCTCTTCTGGGACTGAGTAAGGCCAGGGCAAAGATTGGAATTCCCTGTCTTCCTAGACCTTTTCTCTAACTGCTGCCACCTTCCTCCATGTGACTCCTGAGACACCTGGTCCTAACAGTGGACAAGCTCTGACACTAGGGCTGAACAGAACACCGTCCACAGTTCTAAACGGTGCTGCAAGAACATGTTACAAAAGCAAGCAGGGCTTCCAATTTATACTGAGAATGAATATGCAAGAGGAGCAAGGAGCAGACGTTACTAATGAACAAATAGGAAGGAATAGGGTTTCTACTCTAAAGGAATCATTCTGTTGTCTTAAGGTAAGTAGGAGAAACATTTCATTGCAATTACTTCAAGTAAAAGGCAAGCCGCTGCCAACCAACCAGCGTAATTCTTTGCTCTGTGATCTTGGCTGCTTCAGAGGACTCAGAGACCATTTCTCTGCACAAACGTCCCTTTGTCCATTCCAAGACCCAGGATCACACACTCTGATCCTATCATGAAAATAATCAGGTGTGCTATAGTTGCTGTGGCCTCATTTTTAGTGTGTTGAGTAGGAAGCATTGAAGAACTTTGAAAGCTTTGCTCTTGAGTCTAGGGATGTGCTGGAGTCAACTTGTATGACTCAGAAGAACCATATAGGCATAACTGTCACAGCTCCCTATTCAGTGAAGCCATGCTGGGAGATTGAAGTCTGCAATGGTGGGGATGCTGGGACAACCAAAATTAGGAAATGCTACCAGCCATGCCCCCACCTTCACAGACACCCAGTTTAGCAGCACATCACTGGAGTATTTTCTGATGTCCCTGTTATGCCATGTCTTGTGGGGCCAAAAGGGCTCTGAATTCACCTCCCCTCTGCTCTTGTTCTTAGAAGCCATCATCTAAGTGCTCCTCAATTTTTCCTATTTCTATTCAACTCCCAAATTCTCTTGCTCTTTAGCTCTGTGTTTCCTACAAGCATGCCAGTCTGGAACATGGCATGTATTTTGAATGTAATTAATGGTATCACTGAACCAGTTCATTATTCACAAATTATCTTTCCTCACATGGAATATTCAGATGCTGGAGTCATTGGGAACAGAGAAGGCCAAGTAGCAACTCTAGGTTATGAACCACGTACAGCCCCACTATTCTTCTGTGGCAATGACAGGCATTATAATAAGGACTATTTTGCTTTGGAAACTAAGCAGGTCCACACCAGTTAGGAATGATTCTGCTTTTACTTTAGGCTGAGAGATCAGAAGGATCACAACATAAGTATTCTCCTCTCGAAGACTAACACTCTCCATCTCAGTCCCTGGATGTTGTCCAGAGCTCCCTGAGAATCCCTGCTCTGGGGGCAGAATCACCAAAGTTCATCCTCACCAGCTCCCCACAGACTCCAGCAGGGCTTTCCTGCCAGGTGCAGGGCACAGGAATGGCTCTGCCTGTCTCTTAGTTAGAAGGAGACCGTAAAATAATGTTTGTATAAGAGGGACTGGAATTCTGGGTCTCCTTTAAGATATTTGACAAAATTTTCTTTGTTGTTTTATTTTGCCATCTCACCAATGAGGAGAGCAATCCCTTGGTAGTTATATTGTTTTTGGCACTTGGAAAGGTTTTTGTGGTTAAGTCACGTTAAGAAATTGTGCATTTTTTTCCTGTTCAGCTATAACCCAAGGCAGTGAAAAAACCAGCAAGAATTTTGAAGGCAGTCACTTCTGCATCCTATGATAAAGGTGTTACGTTTCATTGCCCACAGCTAACTTTCAGTCTAGTGGAAATGAAAAGGCACAGTTAGGGGGCATGTGAGCATGCCATGAGAGAGGTCGATACAATTAAGAAGTCTGTGCCAATCCCTAATACTGTGGGATTGAAGGGGAGGGAGAGATGACCTCTCCTTCAGACCGTGCTGAACAAGGAGGGAGAGGGAGCTCACCCATGGAAAGCTGAGGAGGAGCAAATCCCAGGGGCATCTAACTCAGGGTGCAGCAGCAAAGCCTTGGAAAGGAAAATGGCCCAGTTCAGCTGTCACAGGAGACAGGAGAAAGCAAAGTCATGTAATCCATAGTCCCCTGGCTGATTTGCTTCCTTATTACACTATTTTGCACCAGCATGTCCTTGTCTCCCATTGCTCCTCTGCCTCGGCCAGAATCATCTTTTCTTTGTTTTTTTGCTCAGATTAGTGGATGCGCATTGTACAAGCTGATCAGTTCCTGTAGCAACCCCTTTGCTAGTCTTGGTTATATCCATCTTTATTTTCTGCATTAGGTACTGCTCCTGCCACCATTGCTTATTGCCTTGTAGGAAGTCTCTTTTTATATAATTCAATTTTACTTTTTATTAAGAAACATTTGACTTCACCTTTTGGAGATCTATGCTTTTGGGGTAACATTGTCATTTTTGGAGGACATTTTTGTTTATTTTTAGTGATTCAGATGAAATAATCTCTTTATACTTCAACGTCTGTGTTTTCTTCCTATTTTAAGTCAAGTATTATTTCCTTTCATTCCTCTTTCTTTAGATGGTAGTTTTAAGGGAGAAAAAGTCTATAACTGGAGCTATATGATAAATGTTATTCAGAATGAGGTGAGATATTAAGCTTGGTAACTCAAAACAATAGTCTGGGTTAGAACTAATGTTGGAATTAGGGTTTAGGGAAGCCGCTCATAAAACCTGCTGGATGGAACTTCCGGAATATTCTCCCAGCTCACTCTGCAGACACTTCCCATTCTTCTTGGGCCATTGAGAAGAAATAATGATGAAACTTCACTTACTGGCCACAAGATGGCACTGTGGTCCACTGGGATCTAAAGGGCCCTGGGGAGCCCGGGAGAGCGCTTAAGAGGGAAAGGGTTAAGAAAAATTAGGTCTTGGATCCCATGTTATGCAGATGTTGCAGTAGTTTTCAGTTATTGCTAGGCTAGGCTACCTACAGCTATGCAAGACTGGGGAAGTCCCTCTAATCTTTAATGAGATCTACAGTTGAGGAATTTTGGCCTGGTAGCCTTGATGCAGGTGCAGAGGAGCAACTGCCTCAGCAGAATAGGGAAAAGCGAGGGTGGACTGTGCCCTGAGCCCAGTGCGTCTCTGCTGCACCTTATCGTCCCTGCAGGTCTGGCCAGGCAACAGCTTTAACCTGTTTGAGTGATCTGGGATTCTGCGAGTTTATAAGTCATACTGATAACATCACCTTGGCTGAGATTCCATTGGACACCAGGCACGTGTTCTCTGCAGAAAAAAAAATATTGAGAACAAGTTCTAAAACACCTAAGTAAACAAACTACTGAAAGGCAATGTTAGTAGATGCACCAAACCGTTAGTAGATGCACCAAACCGTGCTGTTAGACGTGAAGATAATCTACTAGTAAAATTATCGCAAAGAGACTATAAATTAAGTCTCTAGTAAGTATTTGTGGGCATAGAACAGTGTTTGAGTCCTCTCAGTGTAGATTAAGGAAGGAATTCAGCTATTATCTTGACTTTGGCTTGGATGAAAATCCATGAACTCCTCAACTGATTTTCTTGTAATATAGTACAGAATAATACTGAGCAAACATTTTATTTTTCTCCAGCCTGTATCCCTCCTTGGCACTAACAGGTAAAGCGGACACCTAGAGGCAAGGTTTCTTTAGTTGGGATCCATTAACTGCGAGACTGTGAGGTCCATAGCTGGACTTTACAGGGAGTGCAAACCCCACGTGCAGGGATCCCCACATGTCTGTGTTGTGCCCAACTCCCCTCTGTGAGGCTGCCAAAGGGGGAGGCCCAGGTCACCCAGGACCCCACTCACAAAGTGGGGAACTGGCCTCTTGCTTGGCAAAAAAAAAAATCAATTCACCAACTGGCCCATCTATTGAAAGCCAAAATGAAAGGAAAGTCTCAGTTGTGAGAGTGATGGATGCCCAGTTTCCCAAGTTGTGAAATGTATAGGAGCTCATGGTTCTCAGAATGATTTCAACAGCATATAAAGATATTGTAAAACGCTTTTGTTTGTCTATAACTTTCCTTGATATTGATCCACAGTTGTTTTTCAGCCCACGCATCAGTTGAGCTTATTTTGATGCCAAATTTCAGTGTTGTCACTTCAGTCAACAAGCACTTCTCATATTCTCCATAATTTACACAGGTATGTGTGTTCCTGTCTTTCCTTGTTTTCGTGTGATTCATTTTTAAATTGGGCTGTACAGAATACAAGTGTACATTTGTAAATGACTCCCATATTTTATGCAATTTAGCTGTTTACTTTTTAGTAATAATTTCATTTAAGGTATAATTAATAGAGAGTAAAACAGAAATATTAATACAAGGACATCCTGGTACATTTTGACAAAAGCATATGCCAGTGCACAGCAACTGAAATGATTATAAAATAAATTCCGTCATGCAGGAAAGGGAGGTCATGCTCCTTTCCAATCAATTTCTCTCCCAGAGATAAAAACTTACCTTATTTATTTATTTATTTATTTATTTATTTTGAGACAGAGTCTCAGTCTGTCACCCAGGCTGGAGTGCAGTGGCGTGATCTCAGCTCACTGCAAGCTCCGCCTCCCAGGTTCACACCGTTCTCTTGCCTCAGCCTCTGGAGTAGCTGGGACTACAGATGCCCACCACACCCGGCTAATTTTTTCTATTTTTAGTAGAGACAGGGTTTCACCATGTTAGCCACGATGGTCTCGAACTCCTGACCTCATGATCTGCCCGCCTCAGCCTCCCAAAGTTCTGGGATTACAGGCATGAGCCACAGCACCTGGCCAAAACTTTTCTTATTTTTATCACCATTGACTAGCTTGGTCTATTCCTAAACTCCATATAAATGGAATCATATAACATTTTTACTGAGTTATTTTCCTCCAAAGTTAGTATTTCTGAAGTGTATTCATATTGTTGTATCAGTAGGTCATTTTTTCTTATGACTAATTTTCCATTGCATAAATACACCACAGCTTGTTGATCCACGCTCCTGTTGATGGAGATCCACGTTACTCCTGTCTTCAACTATTAGGAATAAAGTTGTTGTGAATATTCTTGTAGAATTTTTTCTTGTGGATATATGCATTCTTTTTTAAAAAATTTTCTTTTAGGTGTAGATTAAGAGTGGAAATACTGACTCACAGTGTAGATGTGTGTGCAATGCTTGCCTGTCCCCACAAAAGCTCATGTTGAAATTTGCCAGTGTAATGGTATTGGGAGGTGGGACAGTTATGACAAGGTCATGAGGGATCTACCCTCAGAAAGAGATCAGTGCCCTTATTGTGGGAGTAAATTAGTTGTCTTGGGAATGGTTTTCTGATAAAAAGGGTGAATTCAGCCGTTTTCTCTGACTTCGGTGCTGGCTTCCCCTTCCTTCTGCCTTGGATAACAGCAGGAGGCCCTCATCAGTTATGACCCTTTGATCTTGGACTTCCCAGTCTCCAGATCTATAAGCCAAATAAATCTCTTGTCTTTATAAATTACCCAGTCTGTGGTATTTCTCTATAGCAGTAGGAAAGAGATTGAAAGAAAACATGGTGCTGAGAGTGATGCTGTTGTTATAACAAGTACCTGAAATTGTAGAAGCAGCTTTGGTTAATGGCAAATGGGCAATGGATAGAGGTTGGAAGAATTTGGAGAAGCAGACTAGCAAAAGACTTGATTGCTGAAGCAGAGCATTAAGCGCAATTCTGGTGAAGGCTTAGGGGGAAATGAGGAACAAAGTATCAGAAATTGAAGTAAATGTTATCCTTGTTGTAAGTAGCAAAAACCTTGGCAAAATTGTGTCCTGTTCTAGGACTTTATGGAATAAAATAATTATGAGCCATTAGCTAGGATATCTGCTGAAAGAAATATCTAAGGGGCTAAGCATTCAGGCTACTGTGTGACTACCTTCAGGCACCAGGAAATTTAACCCAGCTAGAAAGGAGCCAAGGGAATAGATTTTGCAAAGCAGCACAGATGGTGACCCTACCTCCCTCTGCTGTCCTGTCTCCCATAAGCCGAACTCACTCTGGAGTTAGAGAAAAGAGGAGCCAGTTAACACGATACACTGGGGTCAGCTTCTGAAGGCACGGTGGATCTGGAGGTAATAACATAAACTGTCCAGAGCACTACATATAGGATGGCATTGAGGGTGCTGAGTCCAACGCTGGGTAGGTCTGTGCTGTGAGCTGATGAGGCCCTAGAATAATTTCTGAGGAATCTGTACTCTTGATAATTTACAGACAACCCAGGTCTGCTTTGCATCTGATCAGATGGACTAAATCTTGGGAACTCTGCACCGCTGGCCACTCAGGAAAGGGGCTGGGAATGTTGCCTGGGACAAGAAAATATAGTTAGAAACATTGGTGTGAATCTAGCATCAGAGAGATGATGTGAGGACAGCCAGGAAGAGCTGGAACCTGAGGTTTAATCACAGGCTACTCACCCTTCGCTAATGGGCAGGTGTGTGAGCTCCAGCATGGAGCACTGCAGCACTAGGTGGGAGGAGGGTGAGAGGGCAATGGGGCAGCCTGCAAGCTTGGGCAGTGTAGACAGAGGAGCAACTGTGTCACCACAGGAGCTTCTGCCTTCACCTATCCCTCCAGTTCTGTAGGACAGGTAGAGTCCAGGGTCTGTGTAGCACTAGACCTAAGGAAGCTGCATGGGGAGGACACAGGACAGTGACATCACAGGATACCCCACCCATCAGGAAAATTAAGGCCCAGAACTCACTCAGCTCTTCCCCAGGAGGACCAAGCCCTGCGTCAGGTGCAGTGCTGCCTGCCCCACTGTGCCATGGGCCCCGGGCTCCTCTGCTGGGCGCTGCTTTGTCTCCTGGGAGCAGGTGAGTCCTGTGCACAGGACAGCAGCCCCATTCTCAGCTTTCCCACCCCTGTGTCCTCCACTTTACCTTGGGGAGGACCTCCAGGCTGTCTCCTGTGCTCATCCTCCATCTGCTTTTCCCACAGGCCCAGTGGACACTGGAGTCACCCAAAGTCCCACACACCTGATTAAAACAAGAGGACAGCAAGTGATTCTGAGATGCTCTCCTATATCTGGGCACAGCAGTGTGTACTGGTACCAACAGGCCCTGGGTCAGGGGCCCCAGTTTATCTTTGAGTATTATGAGAAGGAAGAGAGAGGAAGAGGCAACTTCCCTGATCGATTCTCAGGTCGCCAGTTCCCTAACTATAGCTCTGAGCTGAATGTGAGCGCCTTGTTGCTGGGGGACTCGGCCCTGTATCTCTGCGCCAGCAGCTTGGCACAGCCTGGCAGAGTCACTGACATTCTGTATGTAAACTTCCTGCCTTAGCTTTGACTTGAGAGCTACAGGCCCCACCCAGGTTTCACTCCTTCAAGGGAAGCTTTTAGTTGTTTGGAAGGCATGTCTACTGTCCTACTGAGTGCAGAGCTCTCCCAACCAACAGCGTCCAGGTTTCCTGTACCCTGAGTGCGCCCGCTTCTCTGCTGCATCCTCTTGCAGCTTGTCACTTCCTGGGTAACTTCAGAACAAGAGTGACTGCTGAGCCCTAGATGTGTGCTTGATTCTTTGTATTTGTTATGTAGCTTAAAGCTTTTCAACAGTCTTGCACATCAAATATTCTTATTCTTCCTTTACAGATGGGAGGCTCAGGGACATTGAGTCATTTTCCCCAGTGTCTCCTGGCTTGTAAGGATCAGAAGTTGGGAAACAAACTAGTCCATACATTTTCCACCTATCCCTCTGCTCCATCATTACCTTCTGTGTCCTAGTCAGTAAGTCAGAGCCCTCACACTGCCCTGATGACCACCAGGGCCATAGTAGAGGCTCAGATGTCTTAAGGAGTCACTACTGAGGCCTCTTCATTAGCAACTTTGAGGAAGCTTAAATTTCACATTTAAAAAAATTCGTTTATATGCATTCCCCATGTCTGTCCCCCGTCTGCAGCTTCCATTTTCATTTTTATGGTGTTTTTTGATGCACAACAGTTTAATTTAATGCAACAAAAATGAAAAACAATTTTGTTTGTGTGTAGACAAAAACTGCTGTCTCATATAAATGTCTAAACGTATTTTTCTCAATTTATTCTACTAAAATTTAAGTTTGGATTTTTACCACTAAGAATAAATGCACCTGAACTAGATCTCATGTGAGAAACAAGATAGAGACCTAGGAATGGGAGGGAAGCATGTATGTTCAGTGAAGAAGCAATAACCTGTTAAAAAGAGCCCTAAAGTGGACACCCGGAGCTGACGGTGGAGGGAGGTGGAGGGCAAATGATCACGAACCTTGTCAGTCTGTTGTCTTGTAGAAGAAAGGCAGCCAGGAGCAGAGACCACATGGGCAAAGGTTTATGACTGGACTGCAGGTTGAAGGTTGCAGCAGGTAGAGGGAGGAAGAGCAGGCAGAGGGCAGAGTCACTGGCTGGCAGGGGCAGTGGTATCATCAGTTAACTCTACTGACATCCAGGATTTATGTTCCCAAAGCACAACCTTAAAAACCTCCCCACAATTTCCCCATTTTTCTGTGACCTTGCTGTGACCACCAGACTCCTCAGTGGTGTGGCCTTTTGCCTCCTGGGGGCAGGCGAGTCCCCTAAAGCCTTTTCCTTGGCTCACCACATCCTAGCCTAAGCCTTTACCTCAGGTCTACATTATTGGGTCCCTCCTTGGGCACTCAACTTCCTTCTATGATAGACTTCACAGAAGCTGTGACAACCATATCCCAAAATACCAGAGAAGAAATGCAGGACATGAAGTGGCACAGAGATGCCTGAGACTGCCGTCCATGACTACATGTGTAGGTGTTAATAGGCGCTGAAACTGGTGTACAGCTGATCCATCCCAGCACTCACTATAGAGAAATCCCTGAGGGTCTGTGCCTTTCTCTCAAAGCCAAATACATGGCCTTAGTGTCAGACAGCCTCTCCCAGACCTCTGTGCCCTCTTGCACCAGAAGTCACCCCACAGCCACCTTCCTCTACACACAAAGTTCAGTGAAAAATATAGGTGGCCTTGTCTTCACAAGACCGTGATTTGGGCAGTAGATAATGTCCCATAGGAGTCTCCCGAACACTGCCTCAGAAGTCTTCCTCAGTTGCTCTCAGAAAGGAAAGTTCATTTGAAATTGTATATTGCAGACAGTATTCACAACACAGGTACATTCTTTTCCTTGTCGGCCTTCACAACTCCATCGTTCCCACACCATGCTCATGTCAGTCCTCAGCCTCCTCCATGTGATGTCTGCTCCCGGCTGTCCTCTCCCTTTCTCTGCACCCTTATCTCCAGTCAACCTTAGAAGTGTCAGTTCAGGCCATTTCTCATGTGTTGTGCTCCTCCCACCAAAGGCCTTTCCACTCCACGCTGTATCCTCTGGGTCAACACAAGTCTCTTCTTTTTTGTTCTGGCTCCAAATCTCGGTTTTATTACCACCATCTTTAGGAAGACACTCCTTCAACAGTTTTTCTAGGCTGCACCTCCTTATTATAAATGCTCACAGCTTATAATATGCATTAGTAGTCATAGATTTAACACCATTGTCATTTTCCATGACTTTGGGTGACTAATGGATACTTCTCTTGCGCTCTAGACTGTAAAACTCATCATTTCAGAAATTGTGGATGTTTTGTTCCCCATTTTATTGTCAATACCAACAGCAGTTCCAGGTGCCAGTGGCCAATCTTGAAAAAATAAAGAATGGATAGTGAAAGGCCCTCTTGGTTCCCTCTTAGACTGTTTCAGAAGTCTGGACGCATTAAATGGGAATCTCTATCCCTTCATCTCCTAGGATCTAATGAGTCCTGGAAACATGAGAAATCCCTGTCATGGATGAGTCACTGGATCCCAAGCCTTTCTACACGACTGAACTTCCTATCAGGAGGCCCATCACCCTCCTGGCCTGTTTCCTTCTTCAATCTCCTTCCCTCACAGGTCTCTTGGATTTCAGAGTCTCACAGACACAGGGCACCTAATCATCGGCAGAGTGATCTGAAATATAATGTTAAACACTGGCATTAAAAGGTGACGGAGGCCGGGTCCAGGGGCTCACACCTGTAATCCCAGTACTTTGGGAGGGCAAGGCAGGCGGGCCACGAGGTCAGGAGATCGAGAACATCCTGGCTAACATGATGAGATGAAACTCCATCCCTGCGAAAAAAAAAAACAAAACTAAGTTAGCTGGGCGAGGTGGCGGGTGCCTATATTTCCAGCTACCCAGGAGGCTGAGACAGGAGAATGGCGTGAACCCACGAGGTGGAGCTCATAGTGAGCCAAAATTGCAACAGTGCACTCCAGCCTGGGGGACAGTGAGACTCCGTCTCAAAAACAAAACAAAACAAGAAAAAACAGGTTATGGAGAAGAAAACAAATGGCTTTTCCATTCTCTTAGGAAGAGTTTTCCCAAGGCCCAAATATCTCTGTGGGTAGCTTTGAGGCCATGGTGCCTGATACACTGAACTATGTCATTGGTGTCCATTTCCATGAATTGGTTGGCAACACCAGAGACACACAGCTCATGGTTACCAGCTTCCTCCAGACCACACATGATTTTGGTGCAGGGTGCTGAGCAGAGACCTTTGCTTGTTCCTTACTTTTCCCAGACAGGAAAGGCTGACTGTGAGGCAGAGGCTCCATTTTCAGAGCAGGGCTGTGTGTTAGTCTCTGAAGAATTGTGAGAGTCATTCTGGGTAGAAATAATCAAATATACAATCATTAGGGATGCTCCACGGAAAGACCGATGTCCTACTTTTGCAGGAATTATTTGCATCTATGCTTTAAAGATGAATGCAGTTTTATCTCTTTAGGCAGGAAAGACCAAAAATAGACTAGCTATTTTAAATAATTGAACCTTAAACAGACCAAAGTCAGAACATCTTCCCTAGGGACAGCATTTTCTTCCACCCACTCGCTAAAGCTGTATTTGAGAAAGCTGTGTGCTGTTGATAAATGCTGGAATATCATTACAATTGACATCGTAATAATACTGCTACTTGGATCAGAAACAAAGAGCATTTCCAAAGCTTGAAAAATGTAAAACTGGAAACAAGCTCTTACTGAGTTTGGAAATGCAGGCACTGGAGGGTGCTCATTTCTCTTCCTTTTCAAATCAGGGGGCTATTCAAATCCTGTTCTAGAACAAGGAGCGAGATCCTCCACTTCCCCGTGGTGATTAGGCTTTCAGAGGTAGAAGCCTTATTAGTTCATAATCAACACAAACTGACCTCACCATCAAATGTGTCGACCCCGATGCTCACCCTCCTCAGCAGTCAGAGACTGGCTGTGTTCACCAGGAACTTGTACGCTTTTATGGAGCACACTTTATCCACAGTTTATTACAAAAAATAAATGGGCCTTTATGGGGGTTTCATAAACAGAAGCTTTCTGTGCTTTGCCCATTTAGACACTACAAATTCTGATGCCTCATGAAAGGTATAAACTTAAAGCTTGCGTGTGGTTAAGATTTTCTAATAACCAAATTCAATTATATATATATGTATATATATTAAAAATGTCAATAATGCTCTCAAATCCAATCCCACCTTCCATGGGTAACCAATATTAACGCTCTGGTATGCTGCTTTTCACCCCTTTTTTCTGTGTTCATGCATTCCTTTCTACCCAAGTACACCTACAGAAAATGGGTTCACCTGTACTCTTTACCTGCCACATGCACACTCTTTTCTGTTAACATACCTTGATCTTTATTGTTGCAGATTTTTCAATACAGATCTAACTTGCTACTATTAGCTGCTTCATATGGCACAACGAGGGTAGACAGGTACACTTGTGTTCTGTTATCTGATTCCTAAATTCTGCTAGATCTTTTCTAAAGTGACTGAACGGCCTCTTTTGGCTTCCAAGTTCTCTTCACCCCAGCACCCAGTTGATGATTCCAGCTTTTCCATCACTCATAGTCCTAGCAAGTGTGAGAGCCCCACTGGTTTCTCCTGCATGAGGGAGGGATAAAAGGATAGACATTTATCAAACCTACCAGAGACTACACAGTATCTCAGTTAATCCTCATAAAGCATTGAGGGGAATGTTAGTCTTGTTTTGTAGATGAGTCTAAGTGAGGCTAAAGTCCAGGAACGGTAATGAATGGCCTTGCCCATGGTCTCCAAGCTAATAAATGTTGGAGCCAGATGAAGCCAGCTAGCTTCTGTATGGAACTGATAGAGGGGTCACTGGAGTTTGAGGGAGGGGAAGTCTAGAACCATCTGGGGCTGTCCTCAGATCAGACACCAGGGTTAGGAGAGTCTGTGTACCCTAAAGCACGGCAGGTACAAGTATCGTGGTGTTGGCACTGGGCAGGTACTAGAGTGGGTAAGTGGTTAGTGGCCTGGAACCAGAAGATCTGAGCTTTGAGAAAATTATTCCCATCACAAGACGTAGCAGAGACACTGATGTGGACATACTAGGCCAGGGAGCTCTGTGAGGAGCTGTTGTTAACATGAGCGAGGGAGGAGAAGCAACTAAGTGGTCACTTCCTTTACGTGAAATGTAGAGGAAAACCATGTTAAGTAGAATCCCATCTGATTTTCATCAGTTTTGCTTTGTAAGCAGTTGGGAGGTGGGATAATTTATTTTTGAGTTTAAGTGAACACCTGTATGGCTCCTTTACCTTATGAAGGCTGGTGGGGAAGGGAAAAATGGCACGGCCAATGGAGTCACAGTTTGCTTAGTAAATAACCCAGTTCAAAGAGAGACTCTCATGGGCCAGAAATTGGTAAAGCTTTCTGGATTCTAAAATTAGGGGGATCTTATTTTCTTTGAATCAGCAGAGAAGGAAGGAAAGGCAGTGGGGAGGGACAGTTGGGAATACGGAATGTCAAAGACAAAGGACACGTAATTCCAAATTCGAAGCTGTGAAGCTGTGAAGCTGTGAAGCTGTGATGCAAACTTCTGCTTCTCCTAATGGATTTTCACGTCTCAGCACAGATGCACACCTGAGGGAGTAATTTCTTTGGAAATGAAGGACAAACAGCTGTGTTCAATATTAATAACAACTCCACCTTACAAAGCACACCTGGAAATGGAAACAAGATTTTTTTAAGGCCTTTTCTACTCTAAGAGTCTCTAAGTTGGTGGCCAGGTGAGAGATGAGGAAGGGGTGGGGATGTTGTTCCTCAGGCCAAGAGTACCGTGAAGCATATAGTTCTGAGAGTGCATCAGAGCCCTAAGAAGAATAATGCCCTTTACGTTGTTTTGCCTTCTGCCATCCCAATCCCACCCCACCCATAATTAAGCAGCCACGGAAATGAGGGGAGCCAGAAGGAATCAAACTCTGCTGCTTGGTACAGTAGACAGAGGGACCTGGGGAAGGGTGTTGGCTGGGCCTAGGAGAAGATGATGAGCTCAGAAAATAGACAGCAGAAACCCCAGGGGAAACCTTGTGAAACCCTGGAGGAATCAGAAGACATGTTATTAGAGCTCCTTTTTATTTATTAGTAAATTTTATTCATTACTAAGTAAATGGCAGGAATCCTGCACAAAGGGATATGCCCTATGAAACATGACATCTCAAATAAAAACAGAGCATTCTTCCTCACCCTAAAGTCACCCCTCTCTCCCCAAGTCCCTCACGCATCAGGCCACCTTTGTGCCCATAAGTCATGGGCAGTGCTGGGTGGTCATCATCATCCACACAGAGAGGGCAGTCAGCAGCGTGAGGTGGTTCTGCCTGCTATGGTCTCACCCCAGACATGGAAATGAAGGGCCCTGGGTGGAGCTGAAGGTGCTCAGCTGGGTTTCTCAGGAGTCCCATCTGTCAGTGAGTTGACAAGAAACAGAGCAAAACGACTCCTCCAATGTTGATGAGCCTGCCCCTGGGATTTGGAAACTTGCTAACAGAGAAAACCAATATAGACAAAGGATTTTAATCAGGATTATGGTCAATTAAGCAAATTAGAAAAGGATACTTGAAGGAGTATTTGGGACACAGGAATCAAAAACACCAGGAAGACATGAGGAGTTTCCCTAAGACTCTAGACTACAGCACTATGTAGATAACTAACACCAGACTATTAAGTATATTATTGAAGAAATAAAATTTACATTGAGTTACAAACTGTTTAGAAAAGGTCATGAAAATCTTGGACACCTGTTTCAATTCAGACAAATGTGTCCTTCGCATTCTCAGCTCTTCATTGGTGCATTTATCTTGAATTTGACCATCTGGGGAATGGGCGTGGCCTCTCCTGACAGGAAGGCTCTGGGGCCCAGGCAGGGAGAATGACGTGTCAGAATGATTCCCTTGACAGTCCTGGTACCCTTTCACCAATGCACAGACCCAGAAGACCCCTCCATCCTGCAGCACCTGCCATGAGCATCGGGCTCCTGTGCTGTGCGGCCTTTTCTCTCCTGTGGGCAGGTGGGTCCGGGGCAGGGACCCTTGCATGGATTTCAAGGCCCAGCGCCTTCCCTTTGGAGGTGCAGCAGCAGCTTTGTTCCTCTCTGCAGGTCCAGGGAATGCTGATGTCACTCAGACACCAAAATTCCAGGTCCTGAAGACAGGACAGAGCCTGACACTGCAGTGTGCCCAGGATATGAACCATAACTACATGTACTGGTATCGACAAGACCCAGGCATGGGGCTGAGGCTGATTCATTACTCAGTTGGTGCTGGTATCACTGACAAAGGAGAAGTCCCCAATGGCTACAATGTCTTCAGATTAAACACAGAAGATTTCCCACTCAGGCTGGAGTCCGCGGCTCTCTCCCAGACATCTGTGTACTTCTGTGCCAGCAGTGACACCACAGTGCTGCACGGCCGTCTCCTCTCTGCACATAAAGTCAGGTAGGCTCTTCCCTCCTCCCCCACCCAAGACTCAGGGATGCCCTGGGCAGAGTTCTCTGCACCACGAACCTTGGTACCCCGACTGGCCCCAAGTGGCCCAGACATTATGAGCCTTGCTCTGTGCCAGGCGCCTCTGCAGGCAGTCTCAGCCAGGACTGGACTGATCCCAGGTCCTCATAAGTCTCCTTTGTTGCTCTGTCTGTCCTTTTCTCAGAGCTCTCCTTTTGGGGTAGGGCCAGGGCTTCCCCAGCTCCTACTTTTCTACCCATCATACTGAGTCCGAGGCCCCCAGCGTGGAACATGGATTTGTAGTTCACATCCATCTAGACTCCTGTCTCTCCCTGGTGACCATGTTGCTTCCTTTCGCTTGGGTTTCCCCCAGCCCCTACCCTCATATGGTCTCTCCTGTGGCCCACCTTTCCCATCTGGGCAGTCATCCTCCACGGCCCTGCTGGATTTTTCCTCTCCTCACCTCCCCGTCCCTCTCTACTGCAGCCATGAGGGGAGTCCCTCTTCTGTGCCTCCTTCCTTCCCATCGCAGAGATTTCAAAGGCCATTTTCTCTGCCCTGGGCTGGAGCCTCCCTTCCTCTAGTGGCCAGCTCCTGCCTGTGCTTCAGATCTCAGCATAATCAGCCCTCCTGTGGGAAGCACTCCCTCTCCTCCCAGCTGAGATCAACTTCTCTCATAAGCTCTCATAGAATCATATGTCTGTTAGTAACCATTGGGCTTTCTCAGATACTTGTCTGATTATTTTTGTGCTCCACCCATTTTTCTTTTTCTTTTTTTTCTTTTTGAGACACAGTCTCACTCTGTCATCAGGCTGGAGTGCAGTGGCATGATCGGCTCACTGCAACCTCCGACTCTGGTTCTAGCGATTCTCGTGCCTCAGCCTCCCGAGTAGCTGGGATTACAGGCATACACCACCACAATCAGCTAATTCGTTTTTGTGTTTTTGTAGAGATCGGATTCACCATGTTGGACAGGATGGTCTCCATCTCCCGCCCCCATGATCTGCCTATCTTGGCCTCCCAAGGTGCTAGGATACAGGCATAAGCCACCACACCTGGCCTCTCCACCCAATTTTTAAGCCCATAAGAGCTAAGGCTGTGCCTGCTGCATTTACCAACATCGATGCCTGGCGTGTAGGGAGACTCATTTCACAGAGAATGGATGAGTGAATGAGAGGCCGAGTGAGTGATGAGCGGGTGGACGAAACAATGCTAGGAACACATTACATCTACTGTAACCTGGCAGAGATCTAGCATTAAGTATAAGAAAGCCCACCCCTTTGATTGCTGGGCCCAGGTCGGTCTTGGAAATTGATGGGGAATCACTATCCTGGCGACCACACCTGGGTCAAGGCTTCCTCTTGTGGCTGCAGCACCTGACCTCCTCCAGGTCTCTGTGCTCTCCTTCAGGGTCTTTTCCCACAACAAATCTAGACAGATCAGAGATCCACTTCTAGAATTCTATGCTTAAAGGTTGTTCCTTGAAAGCACTTCTGGTAAGAAAATCTGCATTAGGTTTGCATCAATAAAACAGGGCCACTACAAATTTGGCATTGTAATGGATTTATGATCAGAATTACATGATATGCATATGTGGCAGGAGCTGAGGAAAACAGGGTCTGGAGGAGAGAAATAAGAAGGTGAGGGAGCCAGTCAGTAACCAGGGATCCTGGATATCTGGGCAGGACACACTGGAGTGGCAGGGACATGGGAGTATCAGAGCATGCCAGGCCATGCAAGTGGGACCTTGAGCCAGGAGCACAGGAAAAGGCCAAGGAGACCTGCTTCTGGGGAAGCTGTTCTCTCTCTATGGGGGCCACTCCTGCAGGTGCACTGCCAAACACTGGGGGCAGCCTGGCTGCTGTTGGCCAACATTTGGGAAGATGAACTGGACACAGGGTACAGAAGGAACAGGTCTTCCTAGGTCTGTTGGATGCCTCTGTATTTGCTGGTCACTGTCTCTCACTGTCTGACCACAATGACCTGCCTAGTGTAATAGTGACTGTTTCACATCTATCTAACAAATTTTACCTAGTGTATCTTTGACCATCTCTAATCCAGAATGGTAAGAGAAATGGCATTCTTATCTTGCCTTTGCAAAGTTGATTTAACGCAATCCAGCACAGGATGGATTCTCCCAGATTAAGGTATCTGATCACACAACTGTCTCAATCTTCCACAGTCCCTGGACTCCTCTCCTGGGGACACCTGTGCTGCCTAGGTGAATGTGGACACAATTTATATGTAGATGTTCCAGACACTGGCTACTAACTTCTCTTTAATCCTGTGCCTAAAGTCTCCCTCCACCTATAGTCAGGGTTCTGCCTCTTTCTTCTATCTCTTTCCTGAGCTTCCCTCCTAATGGAATTTCATGGACATCAGACTGCTGGTCAGAGTGCAGTGACCTGTGGAGACAGTGGGAGGGAATCTCACCTCTTGCTGCCTTCTTGGACTCAGTTCTTTTATAACCAAAGTAAGTGCTCTGGTCTCCCTTTGGACTCTGCGGTATGAGAAATGTGCTTCATGAATTTGTAACTTTGCCTTTCCAGAAAAAAAGCTCTGTCTTCTCTTGGCCCAGTCTAGCCCAGTAGGCTTAATTCATGATTTACGTCACCTTTTAATTTACTCAAAGGAGAATGTATGATTTCCGAGTAAAGAATATTCATTTTACTTTGTGTAAGTTGGACCCAAACAGTAAACTGTGTACTTGTGTTCCATCAGTGTCATAAATTGGGCAATGGTAAAACAAATCTTTGATGTCCTAGAAATTTAGGTCCTGCTGTTTTATATATGGAAGTTCCCAGTGTCCTGGGCACACAATAGATGGGTGTTAGTAAGTCACACTATGCCAGAGATGGTTTTCTATGGGTTTATAGACTAGTATTCTCCCGTTGAGCAAGCATAAGAGCGTTTGCTTCTTCAAGCTCATTTGTCACTTTGTATGGGAATTTCCAATTTGAAGTAAGTTATGCTTTTAAATTTGTTTTTTTTTAAATTTATTTATTATTATTATACTTTAAGTTGTAGGGTACATGTGCATAACGTGCAGGTTTGTTACATATGTATACTTGTGCCATGTTGGTGTGCTGCACCCATCAACTAGTCATTTACATC
>NW_012103865.1:143569-156206 GCF_000951045.1 Mandrillus leucophaeus
CAGACCCTGTTTGCCTGGGTATCAGCAGCAGAGAGTGTGAAGTCAGACCGGGTGTGGTGGCTCTTGTCTGCAATCGTAGCACTTTGGGAGGCCGAGGCGGGCTGATCACAAGGTCAGGAGTTTGAGACCAGCCTGGCCAATAGGGTGAAAGCCTGTCTCTTCTAAAAATACGTAAACATTAGCCAGGTGTGGTGGCGGGCACTTGTAGTCACAGCTACTTGGGAGGCTGAGCCAGGAGAATCACTTGAACCTGGGAGGTGGAGGTTGCCATGAGCCAAGATCCTAATGTTTTTCATATGGAAGTTCCCTGTTAACCAGTCCAGGGCATGGAACAGATGAGTGTTAGTAAGTCACTCTATGCCTGAGATGATTTTCTATGGGTATCTTTTCTGAGTCACAGTTAACAAAGGTGGGAAATGATCCCAGAAGAAAGGCATGAGGGCAGTTCTTGAGGGAACCCATGTGATGGAACAGTCCCGTTGGACACATGTGACTGGGGGAATGGAGGAGGCTGGGACATGAATGGGGATGGCAGGGGGGACCCTGACTTGCAGGAAAGACAATGAGCTTACCCCTTTGTGCCCTATGTTATGGGCACTGTTGGTGCATCCTACAGGACGTGCCCAGCAGACAGAGGAGAGGCTGTGGGATGAGAAGATGAACTCAGAGAGGCAGTGTGAGGCCTCCAGGTACAGACAGCTCTGGAGCCCAGGGCGATGAGCCGTGCATTGATGTTAAAACGGAGGTTATAAATATTTAAATCCTCACCCAAGTGTGTTCTAGTATAAATGTTGTGACCCTCACGTCCTGGGGATTGAGAGAGGAAGTGATGTCACTGTGGGAACTGCCCTATGGGGACAAGGACGTCCGTCATCCTCTGCTCCTGCTCACAGTGACACTGATCTGGTAATGCCCCCGTCCTGGCCTGACCCTTCCATGGGCACCAGGCTCCTCTGCTGGGTGGTCCTGGGTTTCCTAGGGACAGGTGAGTCCTCAGAACACAAAGTAGTTTCATTTTTTTTTCTGCATGTAGGGGTGTGTGTGTGTGTATGTGTGTGTGTGTGTGTGTGTGTGTGTGATGACTACAAATGTTTTCCTTATTCTGTTGCCAGGTTCTATTTCCACAGATCACACAGACACTGGAGTCTCCCAGTCCCCAAGGTACAAAGTCACAGAGAGGGGACAGGATGTAGGGGCCAGGATGTAGCTCTCAGGTGTGATCCAATTTCGGGTCATGCAATCCTTTATTGGTATCAAAGGCCCTGGGGCAGGGCCCAGAGATTCTGACTTTCTTCAATTACGAAGCTCAACCAGACAAATCAGGGCTGCCCAGTGATCGCTTCTCTGCAGCGAGGCCTGAGGGATCCGTCTCCACTCTGAAGATCCTGCCCACACAGCAGGGGAACTCGGCCGTGTATCTCTGTGCCAGCAGCTTAGCCACAGTGTGGCACAGTCACCTCCTTCCTGTTCACAAACCTCGTCCTTCTCTCTCCTTGCAGCTACTAGAGACCCTTAACAGAGGCCTCTCTTTGATTCTCACTTTTCATAGGAAAGAAGTAGATTTGGACATCGGCTGTCCTTTGGGTAGAAAGAGACCACAGATTCATTCCTGAAACACAGTGAATACAAATGTAGGTGGTGAAAACAATCACAGCCCACTGCACTCTAGGAGTCCTCAGAGCCAGCTCACTTCTCCAAGCAAGGAGTGGGTGTCTTACCCTTGGCCTTTAGGGCATATATAGTCTTAGCCTTGGCCTTCAGGGCAGACATGTACCTTCTATAGGTCTTGGAGGCTGCGGTGTTGCCCACATCCGTGAGGTTGTCATAGGCAGGAAACATGCCTCTTCTGCATATGTTGGGGCATCTGGCATCTGGCATCTGGAAGGTTTGAGGCTACATCACCAGGAATATCTTTCTTCTGAAGCCTCTTCTATCCCTGTCACCTTGGAAGTTTCTGCAACAGAATATCAAGCCTCTCTTCCTGTTTGAAGTAAAGGTCTTTGCAACTTTTATGGTCCTTACTTGATAAATGCAAACACGATAACAAGAGGACATCATTTCTTCTGTCTACCCTAAGCCACATGTATCCTTTATTTTGTTTCAACTTGCCATTGCGGCTGTCCTGATAGACAGAAGCATGCATTCACCACTGCTGTGAGTTCACCTTGATTCGCACAGGAAATCCGATTTTCAGACTCTGAGTGTTTTCATTGTTGTCCAACTCATTTGATTTGAAATAATTTTCCTAAGGTCTTTAACTCAATAAGTGTTTTATTTACAATATTGAATCTATTCCTTTTTATTTTATTTTTCACATTATATATTGTTATTTAGTACTTGCTATAAATAGAAGTACAATGATTATATTGCAATAGAATCTTCCACCTGTCTGTGGGTGATGCTACAGTTTGTATCTATGAAATCAAACGCACTGGTCAGAGCTGATGTGATTATGGATCATGGGTTTCTGAGAGTCCTCGGCATCAGAACACTTCTCTAAGTCTGGGACTCAGTGTCCCAGACACAGCCATGATAGAGGTGCCTGAGTCTTTCACAGCTATAAGGGGCATCATAGTCCTTCCAAATTCACTGATCAGAAATTGTAGTGGTAGAGACACCAAATTTCTTTCCCCAGAGAATGATGGTCACGGGTGGACTGTTGCTCTGGACCCGTTTTTTTTCTTGTGTGGTCATGAAATCGCTCCTTGCTCAGCTGCCTTGTGTCTCTTGGGACTGATTAAGGACAGGGCACAGATGGGAATTCCCTGTCTTCCTGGACCTTCTCTCTAACTGCTGCCACTTTCCTCGACATGACTCCTGAGACAGCTGGTCTAACAGTGGACAAGCTCTGACACTGAGGCTGAACAGAACACAGTACACAGTTGTAAACGGTAGTGCAAGAACATGTAATAAAAGCGAGCAGGGCTTCCAATTTATACTGAGAATGAACATGCAAGAGGAGCAAGCGGCAGACGTTACTAATGAACAAATAGAAAGGAATAGGGTTTCTGCTTTATTGAAATCATTCTGTTTTCTTAAGTTAAGCAGAAAAACATTTCATTGCAATTACTTCAAGTAAAAGGCTAGCAGCTCCCAACCAACCATCATAACTCTTTGCTCTGTGATCTCGGCAGCTTGAGAGGACTCAGAAATCCTTTCTCTGCACAAATGTCCCTTTGTCCATTCCAAGACCCCAGATCACACACTCTGATCCTATCATGAAAATAAGGAGGTGTGCTATAGTTGCTGTGGCCTCATTTTTAGTGTGTTGAGTAGGAAGCATTGAAGAACTTTGAAAGCTTTGCTCTTGAGTCTAGGGATGTGCCAGAGTCAGCTTCTGTGACTCAGAAGAACCAAATAGGCATAATTGTTGCAGCTCCCTATTGAGTGAAGCCATGCTGGGAGATTGAAGTCTGCCATGGTGGGGATGCTAGCAAAACAGAAATTAGGAAATGTTACCAGCCATGCCCCCACCTTCACAGACACCCAGTTTAGCAGCACATCACTGGAGTATTTTCTGATGTCCCTGTAATGCCATGTCTTTTGGGGCCAAAAGGACTCAGAATTTTCCTCCTATCTACTCTTGCTCTGAGAATCCATCATCTTCTGGGGCCTCAATTGTGCCTATTTTTATTCAACCTCCAAATTCTCTTGCTCTGTAATTCTTTGTCTCCTTCAAGCATGGCAGTCTGGAGCATGACAACTATTTTGAGTGTAACTAAAGGTATCACTGAACCTGTTCATTATTTACAAATTATCTTTCCTCGCATGGAATATTTAGATGCTGGAGTCATTGGGAACAGAGATGGGCAAGCAGCAACTCTAGGTTGTGAACCACGTATAGCCCTGCTATTCTTCTGTGTCACCAACAGACCCTATAACAAGGACTATTTTGCTTTGGAAACTAAGCAGTTCCACATGTCAGGAATGACTCTGGTTTTACTTTAGGCTGAGAGGTCAGAAGGATCACACCCTAAGTATTCTCCACTCCAAGACTGAGTATGGCCACTCTCCATCTCAGTCCCTGGAAGTTGTCCAGAGTTCCCTGAGAATCTCTGCTCTGGGGGCGGAATCACCAAGGCTCATCCTCGCCAGCTCCCGACAGGCTCCAGTAGAGCTTTCCTGCCAGGCGCAGAGCACAGAGATGGCTCTGCCTGTCTCTTAGTTAGAGGGAGGCCGTACAATAATGTTTGTATAAGAGGGACTGGAATTCTAGGTCTCCACTGAAGCATTTGACAATATTTTCTTTGTTGTTTTGTTTGTTTGTTTTATTTTGCTATCTCACCAATGAGGAGAGCAATTCCTTGGTAGTTATATTGTTTTTGGCACTTGGGAAGGTTTTTTTGGTTAAGTCACATTAAGAAATTGTGCCTATTTTTCCTGTTCAGCTATAACCCAAGGCAGTGAAAGAAACAGCAATAATTTTGAGAGCAGTCATGTGCATTCTATGATAAAGGTGTTACTTTTCATTGCCCACAGCTAACTTTCAGTCTAATGGAAATGAAAAGGCACAGTTAGGAGGCATGTGAGCATGCCATGAGAAGTCAATGCCAATTGCAAGGTCTGTGCCAATCCCCAGTACTGTGGGATTGAAGGGGAGGGAGAGATGGCCTCTCCTTCAGACCATGCTGAACAAGGAGGGAGAGGGAGTTCGCCCATGGGAAGCTGAGGAGGAACAAGTCCCAGGGGCATTTAACTCAGGGTGCAGGAACAAATCCTTGGAGAGGAAAATGGTCCAGTTCAGCTGTCACAGAAAACAGGAGAAAGCAAAGTCATCTAATCCACAGTCCCCAGGCTGATTTGCTTCCTTATGATGCTATTCAGCACCAGCGAGTCCTCATCTCCCGCTGCTCCTCTGCCTCTTCCAGAATCATCTCTTCCGTGTTTGGTGCTCAGGTCAATGGGTGTGCATTTTACATGGTGATCATTTCCTGTAGCAGCCACTTTGCTAGTCTTAGCTATATCCATCCTTATTTTCTGCATTAGGTACGGCTCCCGCCACCATTGCTTGTTGCCTTGTAAGAGGTCTCATTTTATATATTTCAATTTTACTTTTCATTAATAGACATTTGACTTCATCTTTTGCTGATCTATACTTTTGGGGTAACATTGTCACTTTTGGAGGACGTTTTTGTTTATCTTTAGTGATTCAGATTAAATAATCTCTTTGTGCTTCAGCGTCCGTGTTTTCTCACTATATAAAACCAAATACTACTTCCTTTCATTCCTCTCATTCTGTTCCTCTTTCTTTAGATGGTAGTTTTAAGGGAGAAAAAGTTAGACTATAACTGGAGCTATGTGATAAGAGTTATTCAGAATGAGGATGGGATATTAAGATTGGTAACTCAAAGCAATAATCAGGGTTAGAACTAGTGTTGGGATGAGGGTTTAGGGAAGCTGCTCATAAAATGTGCGGGATGGCACTTCTGGAATATTCTGGCAGCTCACTCTGCAGACACTTCCCAGCATTCCTTGGGCCACTGCAGAAGAAACAATGATGAAACTTCACTTATTGGCCACAAGATGGCATAGTGGTCCGCTGAGATCGAAAGGGCTCTGGGGAATCTGGGAGAGCAGTCTATGAGGGAAAGGGTTTAGAAAAATTAGGGCTTGGATGGGCAGATGTTGTAGCAGTTTTCAGTTATTGCTAGGCTAACTACAGCTGTGCAAGAGTCGGGAAGTCCCTCTAATCTTTAATGACAAATACAGTTGAAGAATTTTTGCTGGGCAGCCTTGGTATCAGGGGCAGGTGCAGGGGAGCAAATGTCTCAGAGGAACATTGGAAAGCTAGGGGCAGGCTGTGCCCTGAGCCCAGTGCATCTCTGCTGCACCTCATCTTCCCTGCAGGTCTCACCAGGCAACAGCTTTAACGTGCTTGAGTGATCTGGGATTCTGCAAGTTTATAAGTCGTAACATCACCTTGGCTGAGAATCCGTTGGACACCAAGTATGTGTTCTCCGGAGAGCAAAAAATATTGAGAACAAGTTCTAAAACACCTAAGTAAACAGACTACTGAAGGAAAATGTTAGTAGATGAATCAAACTGTGCCGTCGGACCTGAAGATAATTGACTAGTAGAATTATCGAAAATAGACTACAAATAAGTCTCTACTAAAGTATTTGTGGGCATAGAGCAGTGTTTGCGTCTTCTCCGGATAGATTAAGGAAGGAATTCAGCTATTATCCTCATGACATTGCCTTGGATGAAAATGCATGAATTTCTCAATTGATTTTCTTGTAAAATATTACAGAATAATATTGAGCAAACATTTTATTTTTCTCCAGCCTGTATCTCTCTTTAGCACTTACAAGTAAAGCGGACACTTAGAGGTAAGGTTTCTTTAGTTGGGATCCATTAACTGCAGGACTGGGAGGTCCATAGCTGGGCTTCACAGGGAGTGCAAACCCCCCGTGGACAGAACCCGTGTGTCTGTGCTGTGCCCAGCTCCCCTCTGTGAGGCTGCCAAAGGGGGAGGCCTGGGTCACCCAGGATCCCACTCGCAAAGAGGGGAGCAGGCTACTTGCTGGTCAAAAAGTCAGTTCATCAATTGGCCAATCTGTTGAAAGGCAAAAAGAAAGGAAAGGCTCAATTGTGAGACTGATGAATGCCCACTTTCCCAAGTTATGAAATGTATAGCAGCTCAGGGTTCTCAGAGTGATTTCAACAGCATATGAAGATATTTTTAGAAAGTTTTTGTTTGTCTACAGCTTTCCTTGATATTGATCCTCACTCATTTTTCAGCCCACTCATCACTTGAGCTTATTTTGTTGCCAAATTTCAATGTTGCCTATTTCAGTCACTGAGCACTTCTCACATTCTCCATATCTTACACAAATAGGTGTGTTCCTGTCTTTTCTTATTTTTGTGTGATTCATTTTTAAATTGGGCTCTGCAGAATACAAGCATACATTTGTATATGACTCCCATCTTTTATGCAATTTAGCTGTTTAATTTTTAGTAATACTTTTTATTAAGGTATAATTAATAGACAGTAAAACACAAATATTAATACAAGGACATCCTCATACATTTTGACAAATGCATATGCCAGTGCAATAGTAACTGAAATGATTATTAAAAAAAAAATTTCCATCATTCAAGAAAGTGTCCTCATGCTCTTTTCCAATCAATTTCTATCTTAGGGATAAAAATTTTTCTATTTTTATCACTATTGAGTAGCTTTGTCTATTCTTGAGCTTCATATAATGGAATCATATTTTTATTGAGTTGTTTTTCTCCAGAATTAGTATTTCTGAAGTGTATTCATACTGTTGTATCAGTAGGTCATTCTTTCTTAAGACTAATATTCCATGGCATAAATACACCACAGCTTGTTGATCCATGCTCCTGTTGATGGAGATCCACGTTACTCCTGTCTTCAACTATGAGGAATAAAGTTGTTGTGAACATATTGTGGGATTCTTTCCTGTGGGCATATGCATTCTTTTTTTCTTTTTTTTTTTTTTATATATATAGACTTAAGAGTGGAAATAATGACTCTTAGTGTAGATGTGTGTGCTATGCTTGTGTGTCCCCACAGAAGCTCATGTTGAAACTTGTCAGTGTAATGGTATTGGAATTATGACAGCTATAACTAGGTCAGGAGGGATCTGCCCTCAGAAAGAGATCAATGCCCTTATTGTGGGAGTGAATTAGTGGTCTTGGGAATGGTCTTCTGATAAAAAGGGTGAATTCAGCCATTTTCTCTGATTTCGGTGCTTGCTTCCCCTTCCTTCTGCCTTGGATAACAGCAGGAGGCCCTCATCAGTTATGGCCCTTTGATCTTGGACTTCCCAGTCTCCAGATCTATAAGCCAAATAAACCTCTTGTCTTGGTAAATTGCCCAGTCCATAGTGTTTCTCTATAGCAGTAGGAAAGAAATTGAAAGAAAATATGGTACCGAGAGTGATGCTGTTGATATAATTTCTGAAAATGTAGAAGCAGCTTTGGTTAATGGGAAGTGGCTAATGGATAGAGGTTGAAAGAACTGGGAGGAGCAGACTAGCAAAAGCCAAGATTCCTGAAAACAGAGCATAAAGGGCACTTCTGGTGAAGGCTCAGGGGTAAATGAGGAACAAGGTATCGGAAATTGAAGCAAATGCCATCCTTGTTATAAGTAGCACAAACCTTGGCAAAGATGTGTCCTGTTCTAAAACTTTATGGAATATAGAAATGATGAGCCATTTGCTAGTATATCTGCTGAAAGAAATATCTAAGCGGCAAAGCATTCAGGCTACTGTGTGACTACTTTTAGCCACCAGGAAATTTAACCCAGCAAGAAGGGAGCCATGGGAATAGATTTTGCAAACCAGCACAGATGGTGACCCTACCTCCCTCTGCTGTCCTGTCTCCCACATGCCAAACTCTATGCTGTGAGCTGTTAAAGTCCTATAATTATTTCTGGGGAATCTGTACTCTTAAATAATTTACAGATAACCCAGGTCTGCTTTGGATATGATCAGACAGACTAAATCTTGGAGACTCTGCACCACTGGCCACTGACGAAAGGGGCTGGGAATGTTGTCTGGGACAAGAAAATATAATAAGAAACATTGGAGTGAATCTAGCATCAGAAAGATGTTGTGAGGACAGCCAGGAAGAGCTGGAACCTGAGGTTTAATCACAGGCTCCTCACCCTCTGCTGATGGGCAGGTGTGTGAGCTCCAGCATGGAGCACCACAGTACTAGGTCAGAGGACGGTGATAGGGCAATTGGGCAACCTGTGAGCTGGGGCAGTGTAGGCAGAGGAGCAACTGTATCATCGCAGAAGCTTCTGCCTTCACCCATCCCTCTAGCTCTGCAGGACAGGTAAAGAGCACAGCGTCTGTGGAGCACTAGACCTAAGGCAGGCTGCATGGGGAGGACACAGGACAGTGACATCACAGGATACGCCTCCCATCAGGAAAATCAAGGACCAGAACTCGCTCAGCTCTTCCCCAGGAGGACCAAGCTCTGCATCAGGTGCAGTGCTGCCTGCCCCACTGTGCCATGGGCCCCGGGCTCCTCTGCTGGGCACTGCTTTGTCTCCTGGGAGCAGGTGAGTCCTGTGCACAGGACAGCAGCCCCATTCTCAGCTTTCCCACCCCTGTGTCCTCCACTTTACCTTGGGGAGGACCTCCAGGCTGTCTCCTGGCTCATCCTCCATCTCCTTTTCCCACAGGCCCAGTGGACACTGGAGTCACCCAAAGTCCCACACACCTGATCAAAATGAGAGGACAGCAAGTGACTCTGAGATGCTCTCCTATCTCTGGGCACAGCAGTGTGTCCTGGTACCAACAGGCCCTGGGTCAGGGGCCCCAATTTATCTTTCAGTATTATGAGAAGGAAGAGAGAGGAAGAGGCAACTTCCCTGATCGATTCTCAGGTCGCCAGTTCCCTAACTATAGCTCTGAGCTGAATGTGAGCGCCTTGTTGCTGGGGGACTCGGCCCTGTATCTCTGTGCCAGCAGCTTGGCACAGCCCGGCAGAGTCACTGACATTCTGTATGTAAACTTCCTGCCTCAGCTTTGACTTGAGAGCTGCAGGCCGCACCCAGCTTTCACTCCTTCAAGGGAAGCTTTTAGTTGTTTGGAAGGCATGTCTTCTGTCCTACTGAGCACAGAGCTCTCCCAACCAACAGAGCCCAGGTTTCCTGTGCCCTCAGTGTGCCCGCTTCTCTACTGTATCCTCTTGCAACTTGTCACTTCCTGGGTAACTTCAGAACAAGAGTGACTGCAGAGTCCCAGATGTGTGCTTGATTCTTTGTATTTGTTATATAGCTTAATGCCTTTCAACAGTCTTGCACATCAAACATTCTTATTCTTCCTTTACAGATGGGAGGCTCAGGGACATTGAGTCATTTTCCCCAGTGTCTCCTGGCTTGTAAGGACCAGAAGTAGGAAACAAACTAGTCCATACATTTTCCACCTACCCCTCTGCTCCGTCATCACCTTCTGCATCCTGGTCAGTAAGTCAGAGCCCTCACACTGTCCTCTAGTGACCAGCAGGGCAGCAGTAGAGTCTCAGATATCTTCAGGGGTCATTACTGTGGCCTCCTCATTAGCAACTTTGAGGAATGTTAAATTTCACACTTTTTAACAATCATTTATATGCATTCCCTTTGTCTTTCCTCAGTCTGCAGCTTATATTTTCATTTTTATGGAGTTTTTTGATGCACAAGAGTTTAACGCAACAAAAACTAGAAACAATTTTGTTTTTGTATAGACAAAAACCGCTTTCTCATATAAACATCTAAGGATATTTTTCTCAATTTATTCTACTAAAATTTAAGTTTGGATTTTCACCACTAAGAATAAATATACCTGAAATATATCTCATGTGAGAAACAAGATAGAGACCTAGAAATGGGAGGGAAGTACATATGTTCTGTGAAGAAACAATAGCCTGTCCTTAAATTGGATACCCTGAGCTGACGGTGGAGAGGCAGGTGGAGGGCAAATGAGCATGAACCTTGTCAGTCTATTGTCTTGTAGAAGAAAGACAGCCAGGAGCAGGGACCACAAGGGTGAAGGTTTATGGCTGTACTGTAGGTTGAAGGTTGCAGCAGGTAGAGGGAGGAATAGCAGGCAGAGGGCAGAGTCACTGGCTGGCCGGGGCAGCGGCATCATCAATTGACTCTCCTGACATCCACGAATTATGTCCACAGCGCACAAGCTGAAAACCCTCTCCACAATTTCCTCATTTTTCTCCTGACCCTGCCATGGCCACCAGACTCCTCAGTGGTGTGGCCTTTTGCCTCTTGGGGGCAGGTGAGTCCTTTAAAGACTTTTCCTTGGCCCACCACACCTTAGCCTAAGCCTTTACTTCAGGTCTACATTATTGGGGTCCCTCCTTGGACATTCAACTTCCTTCTATCATAAACTTCACAGAAGCTGGGACAACCAGTTCCCAAGGTACCAGAGAACAAATACAGGACATGAAGTGGCACAGAGATGCCTGAGACTGCCATCCATGACTACATGTGTGGGAGTTAATAGGAGCCGAAGCTGGTGCACAGCTGATCTGTCCCAGCCCGCACTACAGAGAAATCCCTGAGGGTCTGTAACTTTCTCTCAAAGCCAAATATGTGGCCTTGGTGTCAGAAGCCTCTCCCAGACCTTTGTGCCCTCTTGCACCAGCCTTCAGCCCACAGCCACCTTCCTCTGCACACAAAGCTCAGTGGAAGATATAGGTGGCCTTGTCTTCATGAGACCATGATCTCATGAAGACGTTGTCCCATAGGAGTTTCCCCAACACCTACAAGGCTAGGGCCTTCAGATTTCGGAGCAGTCCTGTGTATAGGAAACTGCTCAGTGCTGAACTTCTCTCCCAAGCCAGTCTCAGCTGGACTACGGAATGCACATCACTGTGATGTGAGAGGAGGCAGTCTCTCTTCCAGGCCCCTCCTACGGCTCTGGCGTCAGAAGTCCTGTTCCTCAGTTGCTCTCAGAAAGGAAAGTTCCTTTGAAATTGTATATTTGCAGACAGCATTGACAATACAGGTTTATGTTCTTTCCCTGTCGGCCTTCACAACTCCATCTTCCCCACACCATGCTCATGTCAATCCTCAGCCTCCTCAACATGATGTCTGCTCCCAGCTGTCCTCTCCCTTCCTCTGCACCCTCACCTCCATGTCAACCACAGCTGCCTCAGTTCAGGCCATTCCTCATGCGTCATGCTCCTCCCACCAAAGGCCTTTCCACTCCATGCTGTATTCTCTGTGTCAACACAAGTCTCTTCTTTTTTGTTCTTTCTCCAAATCTCAGTTTATCTACCACCATCTCTAGGGAGATACTCTTTCAACAGTTTTCCTAGGCTGCACCTCCTTATTGTAAATGCTCACAGCTTATGATATGCATTAATATTCTTAGATTTAGCACCATAGTCATTTTCCCTGACTTTGTGTGGCAATTTAATTGACACTTCTCTTGCATTCTAGACTGTAAAATGCATCATTTTACAAATTGTGGATGTTTTGTTCCCCATTTTATTATCAGTACCAACAACGGTTCCAGGTGCCACTGACCAGTCTTGAAAGAATAAAGAACAGATATTGAAAGGCCCTCTGAGTTCCCACATAGATGTCTGGAAACATTAAATGGGAACCTTTATCCCTTCATCTCCTAGGATCAAATGAGTCCTGGAAACATGAGAAATCCCTGTCATGGATGAGTCACTGGATCCCAAGCCTTTCTACATGACTGAATTTCCTATCTGCCCATCGCCCTCCTCCCTAGTCTCCTTCTTCAATCTCCTTCCCTCACAGGTGTCCTGGAATTGGGAGTCTCACAGACACAGGGCACCTAATCACTCTGAGAGAGTGATTAGAAACATAATGTCAAACACTGGTATTAAAAGGTGATGGAGAAGAAAACAAATGACTTCCCCATTCTCTTAGGGAGAGTTTTCTTAAGGCACAAATATCTCTTTGGGTGACTTTGAGGCCATGGTGCCTGATACACTGAGCCATATTATGGGTGTCCATTTCCATGAATTGGTGGGCAATGCCAGAGACACAGAGCTCATGGTCACCAGCTTCCTCCAGCCCACACCTGGTTTTGGTGCAGGGCGCTTAGCAGAGACCTTTGCTTGTTCCCCTCCTTTGCCAGTCAGAAAAGGCTGGTTGTGAGACAGAGGCTCCATTTACAGAGCGGGGCTA
>NW_012103865.1:157126-160043 GCF_000951045.1 Mandrillus leucophaeus
AGCAGGGCCAGTGTGAGAGCTCCATTGGTTTCTCCTGCATGAGGAGACAGGAAGGGATAAAAGGATAGACTTTTATCAAACCTACAAGATGCTACACAGTATCTCAGTTCATGTGTGTAAAGCATTGAGAGGAATGTCTTGTTTTATAGATGATTCTAGATGAGGATAGAGTCCAGGAACGTTAACAAATAGCCTTGCCCATGGTCTCAGAGCTAATAAATGGTGGAGCCAGATGGAGGGCAGTTGTCTTGCTTCCATGTGGAATTGATAGATGTGTCACTGGAGTCTGAGGGAGGGGAAGTCTAGAACCATCTGGGGTTGTCTTTAGATCAGACACCAGGGTTAAGAGACTCTGTGTACCCTACAGCACTGCAGGTACATGCATCATGGTGTTGGCAGTGGGGAGGTACTAGAGTGGGTAAGCGATTAGTGGCCTGGAACCAGAAGATCTGAGCTTTGATAAAACTATTCCCATCACAAGATGTAGCAGAGACTCTGATGTAGATAAACTAGGCCAGGGAGCTCTGTGAGGAGCTGTTGTTAAAATGAGGGAGGGAGGAGAACCAACTAAGTGGTCACTTCCTATATGTGAAATGTAGAGGAAAACAATATTAACTAGAATCCCATCTGATTTTAGTCAGTTTTGCTTTGTAAGTAGTTAGAAGGTGGGATAATTTATTTTCAAGGTTAAGTAAACATCAGCACATCACCTTTACCTTATGAAGACTGTTGGCGAAACAAAAAATGGCACGGCCAATGGAGTCAGTTTGTTTAATAAATATCTCAGAGTTCAAAGAGAGACTTTTATGGAGCAGAAATTGGTAAATGTTCCTGCATTCTAAAAGTAGGAGGATCTTACTTTCTTTGAATAAGCAGAGAAGGAAGCACAGGCAGTGGGGAGGGTCAGTTGGGAACATGGCAGAGTGGCCGCAGGATGTCCAAGACAAAGGACATGTAATATCAAATTCTAAGCTGTGAAGCTGTGATGCTACTCTCCTTCTCCTAATGGATTTTTTAGGTCTCAGCACAGATGCACACCTGAGGGAGTAATTTCTTTGGAAATTAAGGACAAATTGCTGTGTTAGTAACAAGTTCACCTTACAAAACACACCTGGAAATGGAAATAAGATTATTTCTAAGGCCTTTTCTACTCTAAGAGTCTCTGACTTGGTGGTAAGCTGAGAGGTGAGGATAGGGGGTTGTTGATCCACATGTGATGAGTACCATGAGGTTCTACCATGAAGCATATAGTTCTGAGAGTGAATCAGAGCCCTAGGAAGAATAACGCCCTTGAGGTTGTTTTGCTCTGTGCCATCCCAAACCACCCCACCCATAATTGAGCAACCATGGAAATGAGGGTAGCCAGAAGGAATCAATTCCTGCAGCTTGGTTCAGTAGACAGAGGGACCTGGGGGAAGGGTGTTGGCTGGGTCTAGGAGAAGATGATGAGCTCAGAAAATAGACAAGGAGAACCCCCAGGGAAAACTTGTGAAACCCTGAAGGAATCACAAGATAGGTTATTAGAGCTCTTTTTTATTACTAAAATTTATTTATTACTAAATTAATGGCGGTAACCCTGCACAAAGGGATATTCCCTATGAAAGATGGCATCTCACATAAAAACAGAGCATTCTTCCTTACCTTAAAGTCGGACCTCTCTCCCCAAGTCCCTCATGCATCAGGCCACCTTTGTACCCACAGATCATGGGCAGCACTGGGTGGTCACCATCATCCACACAGAGATGGCAGTCAGCAGCGTGAGGTGGTTCTGCCTGCTATGGTCTCACCCCAGACATGGAAATGAAGGGCCCTGGGTGGAGCTGAAGGTGCTCAGCTGGGTTTCTCAGGAGTCCCATCTGTCAGTGAATTGACAAGAAACAGAGCAAAACGACTCCTCCAATGTTGATGAGCCTGCCCCTGGGATTTGGAAACTTGCTAACAGAGAAAACCAATATAGACAAAGGATTTTAAACAGGATTATGGTCAATTAAGCAAATTAGAAAAGGATACTTGAAGGAATATTTGGGACACAGGAATCAAAAACACCAGGAAGACATGAGGAGTTTCCCTAAGACTCTAGACTACAGCACTACATAGATAACTAACACCAGGCTATGTCTTATATTATTGAAGAAATAAAATTGACATTGAATTACAAACTGTCCACAAAAAGTCATGAAAATCTTGTAGACTTGATTCAATTCAGACAAATGTATCCTTCTCATTCTCAGCTGTTCACTGGTGCATTTATCTTGAATTTGACCATCTGGGGAATGGGCGTGGTCTCTCCTGACAAGAAGGCTCTGGGGCCCAGGCAGGGAGAATGACGTCTCAGAATGACTCCCTTGAGAGTCCTGTTGCCCTTTTATCAACACACAGACCCAGAAGACCCCTCCGTCCTGTAGCACCTGCCATGAGCATTGAGCTCCTGTGTTGTGCGGCCTTTTCTCTCTTGTGGACAGGTGGGTCCTGGGCAGGGACCCTTGTGTGGATTTCACGGCCCAGCCCCTTTCCATTGGGGCTGCAGCATCAGCTTTGTTCTTCTCTGCAGGTCCAGTGAATGCTGGTGTCACTCAGACACCAAAATTCCAGGTCCTGAAGACAGGACAGAGCATGATAGTGCAGTGTGCCCAGGATATGAAACATGACTACATGTTCTGGTATCGACAAGACCCAGGCATGGGGCTGAGACTGATTTATTACTCAGTTACTGCTGGTATCACTACCAAAGGAGAAGTCCCCAATGGCTACAATGTCTCCAGAATAAACACAGAGGATTTCCTGCTCAGGCTGGAGTCGGCTGCTCCCTCCCAGACATCTGTGTACTTCTGTGCCAGCAGTTACTCCACAGCGTTACAAGGCTGTCTCCTCTCCGCACATGAAAGCAGGGAGGCTCTGCCCTCCTCCCCCAGCCAAG
>NW_012103865.1:160583-164444 GCF_000951045.1 Mandrillus leucophaeus
TCCTCAGCCTCCTCAACATGATGTCTGCTCCCAGCTGTCCTCTCCCTTCCTCTGCACCCTCACCTCCATGTCAACCACAGCTGCCTCAGTTCAGGCCATTCCTCATGCGTCATGCTCCTCCCACCAAAGGCCTTTCCACTCCATGCTGTATTCTCTGTGTCAACACAAGTCTCTTCTTTTTTGTTCTTTCTCCAAATCTCAGTTTATCTACCACCATCTCTAGGGAGATACTCTTTCAACAGTTTTCCTAGGCTGCACCTCCTTATTGTAAATGCTCACAGCTTATGATATGCATTAATATTCTTAGATTTAGCACCATAGTCATTTTCCCTGACTTTGTGTGGCAATTTAATTGACACTTCTCTTGCATTCTAGACTGTAAAATGCATCATTTTACAAATTGTGGATGTTTTGTTCCCCATTTTATTATCAGTACCAACAACGGTTCCAGGTGCCACTGACCAGTCTTGAAAGAATAAAGAACAGATATTGAAAGGCCCTCTGAGTTCCCACATAGATGTCTGGAAACATTAAATGGGAACCTTTATCCCTTCATCTCCTAGGATCAAATGAGTCCTGGAAACATGAGAAATCCCTGTCATGGATGAGTCACTGGATCCCAAGCCTTTCTACATGACTGAATTTCCTATCTGCCCATCGCCCTCCTCCCTAGTCTCCTTCTTCAATCTCCTTCCCTCACAGGTGTCCTGGAATTGGGAGTCTCACAGACACAGGGCACCTAATCACTCTGAGAGAGTGATTAGAAACATAATGTCAAACACTGGTATTAAAAGGTGATGGAGAAGAAAACAATTGACTTCCCCATTCTCTTAGGGAGAGTTTTCTTAAGGCACAAATATCTCTTTGGGTGACTTTGAGGCCATGGTGCCTGATACACTGAGCCATATTATGGGTGTCCATTTCCATGAATTGGTGGGCAATGCCAGAGACACAGAGCTCATGGTCACCAGCTTCCTCCAGCCCACACCTGGTTTTGGTGCAGGGCGCTTAGCAGAGACCTTTGCTTGTTCCCCTCCTTTGCCAGTCAGAAAAGGCTGGTTGTGAGACAGAGGCTCCATTTACAGAGCGGGGCTATGTGTTAGTCCCTGAAGAATTGTGAGAGCCATTCTGGGTGGAAATAATCCAATATGCAATCACTAAGGATGGCTCACAGATAGACTGAAGCCCCAATTTTGCCAGAATGATTTACATTAATGCTTTAAAGACGAATGCAGTTTTAACTCTTTAGGCAATAAAGACCAAAAATAGACTAGCTATTTTTAATAATTGAATCTTAAACAGACCAAAGTCAGAAAATCTTCCCTAAGGAAAGCATTTTCTTCCACCCACTCACTAAAGCTGCATTTGAGAAAGCTGTGTGCTGTTGATAAATGCTGGAATATCATTACAATCGACATCGTAATAATACTGCTACTTGGATCAGAAACAAAGAGCATTTCTAAAGCTTGAACAATGTGTAACTGGAAACAAGCTCTCACTGAGTTTGGAAATGCAGGCACTAGAGGGTGCTCATTTCTCTTTCTTTTCCAATCAGGGGGCTATTCGAACCTATTCTAGAACAAGGAGTGAGATCCCCCATTTCCCCGTGGTGATCAGGCTTTCAGAGGTAGAAGCCTTATTAGTTCATAATCAGCACAAACTGACCTCACCATCAAATGTATCGACCTCGATGCTCACCCTCCTCAGCAATCAGAGACTGGCTGTGTTCACCAGGAGCTCGTGTGTTTTTACAGAGCACACTTTATCCTCAGTTTATTACAAAAAATAAATGGGCTTTTATAGGAGGTTCCATAGACAGAAGCTTTCTGTACTTTGTCCATTTAGACACTACAAATTCTGACACCTGATGAAACGTGTAAACTTAAAGCTTGCATGTGGTTAAGATTTTTTAATAACCAAATTAAATAATATATATGTAACGAAAATGTCAATAATGCTTTCGAACCCAATCCCACCTTCCATTGGTAATGAATATTAACACTCTGGTTTGCTTCCTTTCACCCCTCTTTTCTGTGTTCATGCATAACTTTCTACTCAAGTACACCTACAGAAAATGGGTTCACCTGTACACTTTACCTGCCACGTGCATACTCTTCTGTTAATATACCTTGGTCTTTATTGTTCCAGATTGGTTGATATAGATCTAACTTGCTCTATTAGCTGCTTCACTTTGCATAATGAGGGTAGACAGGTACACTCGCGCTCTGTTGCCTGATTCCTAAATTCTGCCACATCTTTTCTAAAGTGACCGAATGGTATCTTTACGCTTCCAGGTTCTCCTCACCCCAGCACTCAGCTGATGATTCCAGCTTTTCCATCACTCATAGTCCCAGCAGGGCCAGTGTGAGAGCTCCATTGGTTTCTCCTGCATGAGGAGACAGGAAGGGATAAAAGGATAGACTTTTATCAAACCTACAAGATGCTACACAGTATCTCAGTTCATGTGTGTAAAGCATTGAGAGGAATGTCTTGTTTTATAGATGATTCTAGATGAGGATAGAGTCCAGGAACGTTAACAAATAGCCTTGCCCATGGTCTCAGAGCTAATAAATGGTGGAGCCAGATGGAGGGCAGTTGTCTTGCTTCCATGTGGAATTGATAGATGTGTCACTGGAGTCTGAGGGAGGGGAAGTCTAGAACCATCTGGGGTTGTCTTTAGATCAGACACCAGGGTTAAGAGACTCTGTGTACCCTACAGCACTGCAGGTACATGCATCATGGTGTTGGCAGTGGGGAGGTACTAGAGTGGGTAAGCGATTAGTGGCCTGGAACCAGAAGATCTGAGCTTTGATAAAACTATTCCCATCACAAGATGTAGCAGAGACTCTGATGTAGATAAACTAGGCCAGGGAGCTCTGTGAGGAGCTGTTGTTAAAATGAGGGAGGGAGGAGAACCAACTAAGTGGTCACTTCCTATATGTGAAATGTAGAGGAAAACAATATTAACTAGAATCCCATCTGATTTTAGTCAGTTTTGCTTTGTAAGTAGTTAGAAGGTGGGATAATTTATTTTCAAGGTTAAGTAAACATCAGCACATCACCTTTACCTTATGAAGACTGTTGGCGAAACAAAAAATGGCACGGCCAATGGAGTCAGTTTGTTTAATAAATATCTCAGAGTTCAAAGAGAGACTTTTATGGAGCAGAAATTGGTAAATGTTCCTGCATTCTAAAAGTAGGAGGATCTTACTTTCTTTGAATAAGCAGAGAAGGAAGCACAGGCAGTGGGGAGGGTCAGTTGGGAACATGGCAGAGTGGCCGCAGGATGTCCAAGACAAAGGACATGTAATATCAAATTCTAAGCTGTGAAGCTGTGATGCTACTCTCCTTCTCCTAATGGATTTTTTAGGTCTCAGCACAGATGCACACCTGAGGGAGTAATTTCTTTGGAAATTAAGGACAAATTGCTGTGTTAGTAACAAGTTCACCTTACAAAACACACCTGGAAATGGAAATAAGATTATTTCTAAGGCCTTTTCTACTCTAAGAGTCTCTGACTTGGTGGTAAGCTGAGAGGTGAGGATAGGGGGTTGTTGATCCACATGTGATGAGTACCATGAGGTTCTACCATGAAGCATATAGTTCTGAGAGTGAATCAGAGCCCTAGGAAGAATAACGCCCTTGAGGTTGTTTTGCTCTGTGCCATCCCAAACCACCCCACCCATAATTGAGCAACCATGGAAATGAGGGTAGCCAGAAGGAATCAATTCCTGCAGCTTGGTTCAGTAGACAGAGGGACCTGGGGGAAGGGTGTTGGCTGGGTCTAGGAGAAGATGATGAGCTCAGAAAATAGACAAGGAGAACCCCCAGGGAAAACTTGTGAAACCCTGAAGGAATCAC
>NW_012103865.1:165414-171341 GCF_000951045.1 Mandrillus leucophaeus
GAATGCTGGTGTCACTCAGACCCCAAAATTCCAAGTCCTGAAGACAGGACAGAGCATGATAGTGCAGTGTGCCCAGGATATGAAACATGACTACATGTACTGGTATCGACAAGACCCAGGCATGGGGCTGAGACTGATTTATTACTCAGTTACTGCTGGTATCACTACCAAAGGAGAAGTCCCCAATGGCTACAATGTCTCCAGAATAAACACAGAGGATTTCCTGCTCAGGCTGGAGTCGGCTGCTCCCTCCCAGACATCTGTGTACTTCTGTGCCAGCAGTTACTCCACAGCGTTACAAGGCTGTCTCCTCTCCGCACATGAAAGCAGGGAGGCTCTGCCCTCCTCCCCCAGCCAAGACTCAGGGATGACCTGGGCAGAGTTTTCTGGAACAGGAACCTTGGAACCCCAAGTGGCCCCAACTGGCCCAGATAGTATGAACCTCGCTCTGTGCCAGGTGCCTCTGCAGGCAGTCTCAGCCAGGCCTGGGCTGATCCCAGGTCCTCAGATGTCTCCTTTGTTGCTCTCTCTGGTCTATCCTCCGAGCTCTCCTTTAGGGGTTGGGCTAGGGCTCCCTCAGCTCCTACTTTTCAACTCATCATCCTGAGTCTGAGGCCCCCAGGATGAAACAGGATTTGTATTTCACATCCATCTAGACTCCCATCTCTCCCTGGTGACCATGTTGCTTCCTGTCTCTAGGGTTTCCCCTACTCCCCACCCTCCTGTGGCCCACCTTTCCCATCTCAGCAGTCATCCTCCACCCGCCACCTCCCCGCCCCTCTCTACCGCAGCCATGGGGGGAACCCCTCTTCTGTGACTCCTTCCTTCCCATCACAAAGACTTCAAAGGCCATTTCCTCTGCCCTGGGCTGGAGCCTTCCTTTATCTAGTGGCCAGCTCCTACCTGTGCTTCAGATCTCAGCATGATCAGCCCTCCTGCGGGAAGCACTCCCTCCCCTCCCAGCTGAGATCAACTTTCCTCTCATAAGCTCTCACAGAATCATGTGTCTGTTAGTAAAATTTAGCACACTTGGGCTTTCTCAGATACTTGTTCTGATTATTTTTGTGCTCCCCCCAATTTTTTTTTTTTTATTTAGACAAAGTCTCACTCTGTTGCCAGGCTGGATTGCAGTGGCATGAGCTCTGCTCACTGAAAACTCTGATACTCTGATTCAAGTGATTCTCCTGCCTCAGCCTCCCAGGTAGCTGGGATTACAGGCATGTGTCATCATGCCCAGCTAATTCTTGTTTGTATTTTTAGTAGAGATAGTGTTTCACCATGTTGGCCAGGATGGTTTCGATCCCATGACTTCACGATCCCCGGTCTCTCAAAGTGCTGGGATTACAGGCGTGAGCCACCACGACCGGTCCCTGCACTTAATTTTTTAGCCCATGAGAGCTAAGGCTGTGCCTGCTGCATTTACCAACATCGGTGCCTGGCATGTGGGGAGATCCATTTCACAAAGAATGGATGAGTGAATGACAGGCTGAGTGGGTGATGAGTGGGTGGATGAACCAATAGTAGGCACACACTACATCTACTGTAACCTGGCAGAGATCTAGCATTAAGTATAAGAAAGCCCACCCCTTTGATTGCTGGGCTCAGGTCAGTCTTGGAAATTGATGGGGAATCACTATCATGGCGTCCATACCTGGCTCAAGGCTTCCTCTTGTGGCTGCAGCACCTGACCTCCTCCAGGTCTCTGTGCTCTCCTTCAGGGTCTTCCCCCACAACAAATCAAGACAGATCAGAGATCTACCTCTATAATTCTATCCTTAAAGGTTGTTCCTTGAAACCACATCTGGTAAGAAAATCTCCATTATGTTTGCATCAATAAAACAGGGGTACTACAAGTTTGAGAGTGTAACAGATTTATGATCAGAATTAGACTTTATGCATATGTGGGGTTTGCTGAGGAAGACAAGGTCTTGAGGAGAGAAGTCAGAAGGTGAAGGAGCCAGTCAGTAGCCAGGGCTTCTGGAGGTCTGGGCAGGACAGGCTGGAGTGGCAGAGACATGAGAGGATCAGAGCATGCCAGGCCATGCAGTGGGATCTTGAGCTGGGAGAACAGGAAAAGGCCAAGGAAACCTGCTTCTGGGGAAGCTGTTCCCTCTGTGTGGGGGCCACCCCTGCAGGTGCACTGCCAAATACCGGGGGCAGCCTGGCTGCTGTTGGCCAGATGAACTGGACACAGGGTGCAGAAGGAACAGGACTTCCAAGGTCTGTTGGATGCCTCTGTATCTGATGGTCACTAACTCTCACTGTCTGACCACAATGACCTGCCGATTGTTATAGTGACTGTTTTACATCCATCTTCTAAATTTTACCAAATTTATCTTTGACCATCTCTAACCCAGAATGATAAGAGAAATGGCATTGTGGGAAAGTCAGACTCTTACCTTTGCAAAGTTGACTTAATACAACCCAGCACAGGAGGGATTCTCCCAGATTAGGCACCAGATCAACGACTGTCTCAACCTTCCATGGTCCGTGGACTCCTCTCTGGGGGACACCTGTGCTGCTCAGGTGAATGTGGACACAATTTGTATGTAGATATTCCAGACACTGGCTACTAACTTTTCTTTTAATCCTGTGCCTGAAATCTCACTCCACCCAGAGGCAGGGCTCTGCCTCCTGCTTCTGTTTCCTTCCTGAGCTTCCGTCCTGCTGGTGTTGCTGGGACATCAGACTCCTGCTCAGAGTGCAGCGACCTGTGGAGAGGGAGGGAAGCTCACCTCTTGGGAAGTGTAGCAACCTGTGGAGTGGGAGGGAATCTCATGTCTTGCTGCCTTCCTGGATCCAGTTCTTTTATAACCAAAGCAAGCGCTCTGGTCTCTCTTTGAGCTCTGCAGTATGAGAAATGTGCTTCATGAATTTGTAGCTGATTAGCTCAATGATTTGATGGCAAACCCAAAGTGAAATCCTCAGATCTGCAGAAATTGCCCTGCATTTCTGTGAAGATGGCAAGAATACTGTGTGGTAGAGATGCCTTCTCTCCATGTAGAGACCTGGCCCCCAAACAGGACAGAGCAGAGAGGGCCAAAGAGCCCAAAACATGTCTCAGATGGTTGAAAGACAATTTCCCAGGACAATCCTGCTGACAACAATTGGTCCCTCATATTACACGCCTAACCACCCTTCCTCCCAGATCAGCTGAGTACCCAGGATATTACACATCCCAGCATCTTCCAACAAGGAAAAATACTTCGCATGCCAGCCTCCTTCCAGCACCACATTGACTAACCCCAGAAACAGACTTTCCAGAAAAAAGCTCTGTCTTCTCTTGGCCCAGTCTAGCCTGGTAGGTTTAATTCATGATTTGTGTGACCTTTTAACTTACTCAAAGGAGAACATATGATTTCAGAGTAAAGAATGTTAATTTCATTTGTATAAATTGGACCTAAACAGTAAACTGAGTAGTTTTCTTCCATCAGTGTCTTAAATTGGACAGTGGTAAAACAAATCTTAGATGCTAGAACTTTTTAGGTCCTGGTGTTTTTCATATGGAAGTTTCCAGTTACCCAGTCCAGGGCATGGAATAGATGAGCTTTAGTAAGTCACTGTATGCTTGAGATGATTTTCTATGGGTATTTTTTCTGAGTTACAGTTAACAAAGGTGGGAAGTGATCCCAGAAGAAAGGCATGAGGGCAGTTCATGAGGGAACCCCTGTGATGTGACAGTCCCATTGGGCACCAGTGACTGGGGGAATGGAGGAGTCTGGGGCATGAATGGGGATGGCAGAGGGGATCCTGTTTTGCAGGAAAGACAATGAGCTCACCTCTTTGTGCCCTATGTTAGGGGCAGTGTTGGTGCATCCTACAGGACATGCCCAGCAGACAGAGGAGAGGCTGTAGGATGAGAAGATGAACTCAGAGATGCAGCGTGAGGCCTCCGGGTACAGACAGCTCTGGAGCCCAAAACAATGAGCCATACATTGATATTGTTAAAACGGTGGTTATAAATATTTAAAGTGTCACCCAAGTGTGTTCTAGTATAAATGCTGTGACCCTGAGTTCCTGGGGATTGAGAGAGGAAGTGATGTCACTGTGGGAACTGCCCTGTGGGGACAAGGACGTCCGTCATCCTCTGCTCCTGCTCACAGTGACACTGATCTGGTAACGCCCCCGTCCTGGCCTGACCCTGCCATGGGCACCAGGCTCCTCTGCTGGGTGGTCCTGGGTTTCCTAGGGACAGGTGAGTCCTCAGAACACAAAGTAGTTTCATTTTTTTTTCTGTATGTAGGTGTGTGTGTGCGCGTGTGCGTGTGTGTGTGCGTGTGTGTGTCTGTGTGTGAGTGATGACTACAAATGTTTTCCTTATTCTGTTGCCAAATTCTATTTCCACAGATCACACAGGTGCTGGAGTCTCCCAGTCTCCTAGGTACAAAGTAATAAAGAAGGGACAGGATGTAGCTCTGAGGTGTGATCCAATTTCGGGTCATGCAGGCCTCTATTGGTACCAACAGGCCCTGGGGCAGGGCCCAGAGTTTCTGACTTACTTCAATTATCAAGCTCAACCAGACAAATCAGGGCTGCCCAATGATCGATTCTCTGCAGAGAGGCATGAGGGATCTGTCTCCACTCTGACGATCCAGCGAACAGAGCAGCAGGACTCGGCCGTGTATCTCTGTGCCAGCAGCTTAGCCACAGCGTGGCACAGTCACCTCCTTCCTGTTCACAAACCTCATCCTTCACTCTCCTGCAGTTCCCAGAGACTCTTGACAGAGGCCTCTCTTTGCTCCTCACTTTTCATGGGAAAGAGGTGGATTTGGACTTCGGCTGTCCTTTGGGTAGAAAGAGACCACAGATTCATTTCTGAAACACAGTGACTGCAAATGTAGGTGGTGAAAACAATCAGGGCCCACTGTGCTCTAGGAGTCCTCGGAACCAGCTCACTTCTCCAAGCAAGGAGTGTGTGTCTTAGCCTCCGCCTTCAGGGCAGACATGCATCTTCTGTAGGTCTTGGAGGCTGCTGTGTTGCCCACATCCATGAGGTTGTCAAGGGCAGGAAACACGCCTCTTCTGCATTATGTTGGGGCATCTGGAAGGTCTGAGGCTACATCACCAGGAACATCTTTCTTTTGAAGCCTCTTCTATCCCTGTCACCTTGGAAGTTTTCTGCAACAAAATATCAAACCTCTCTTCCTGTTTGAAGTAAAGGTCTTTGCAACTTTTGTGGTCCTTACGTGATAAATACAATCATGATAACAATAAGACTTCATTTCTTCTGCCTACTTTAAGCCACATGTACCCTTTATTTTGTTTCCATTTGCCATTGCTGCTGTTCTGATAGACAGAAGCATGCATTCACCACTGCTGCCAGTTCACCTTGATTCCCTCAGGAAATCTGATTTTTAGACTCTGAGTATTTTCGTTGTTGTCCAACTCATTTGATTTGAAATAATTTTCCTGAGGACTTTAACTCATGAAGTGTTTTATTTTTAATATTGAAACTATTCCCTTTTATTTTTCATAATATATAGTGTTATACAGTACTTGTTATAAATAGAAGTACAATGATTATATTGCAATAGAATCTTCCATCTCTCTGTGGGTGATGCTGCAGTTTGTATCTATGAAATCAAACGCACTGGTCAGAGCTGATGTGATTATGGATTATGGGTTTCTGAGAGTTCTCGGCAACAGGCCACTTCTCCAAGTCTGGGACTCAGTGTCTCACACACAACCATGACAGAGGTGCCCTGAATTTTTCATAGCTAAGAGGGGCATCAGCCGGGCGCGTTGGCCCACGCCTGTAATCCCAGCACTTTGGGAGGCCAAGGCGGGCAGATCACGAGGTCAGGAGATTGAGACCAACCTGGCTAACACGGTGAAACCCTGTCTCTATTAAAAATACAAAAATTAGTTAGGCGTGGTGGCAGGCGCCTGTAGTCCCAGCTACTTGAGAGACTGAGGAAGGAGAATGG
>NW_012103865.1:175301-178253 GCF_000951045.1 Mandrillus leucophaeus
TTTTCCAAGTTATGAAATTTGTAGCAGCTCATGGTTCTCAGAATGATTTCAACAGCATATGAAGATATTTTTTAAAGTTTTTGTTTGTCTACAGCTTTCCTTGATTTTGGTCCTAGTTGTTTTTCAGCCCACTCAGCAGTTGAGCTTATTTTGATGCCAAATTTCAATGTTGCCACTTCAGTCACCAAGCACTATTCACATTCTCCATAACTTATACATATAGGTGCGTTCCTGTCTTTTCTCATTTTTGTGTGATTCATTTTAAAATTGGGCTATACAGAATACAAGCATACATTTGTAAATGACTCCCATATTTTATGCAATTTAGCTGTTTACTTTTTAGTAATACCTTTTATGAAAGCACAATAGAGAGTAAAACAGAAATATTAATACAAGGACATCCTGGTACATTTTGACAAATGCATATGCCAGTGCAACAGTAACTGAAATGATTATGAAAAAATTTCCGTCGTGCAGGAAAGTGTCATCATGCTCCTTTCCAATCAATTTCTATCCCAGAAATAAAAACTTTTCTTATTTATTTCTTTATTTATTTAGAGACCAACTCTCACTCTATAGCCCAGGCTTGAGTGCAGTGGCATGATCTCAGCTCACTGCAAGATCCGCCTCCCAGGTTCACACCGTTCTCTTGCCTCAGCCTCTGGAGTAGCTGGGACTACAGATGCCCACCACACCCGGCTAATTTTTTCTATTTTTAGTAGAGACAGGGTTTCACCATGTTAGCCACGATGGTCTCGAACTCCTGACCTCATGATCTGCCCGCCTCAGCCTCCCAAATTTTGGGGATTACAGGCATGAGCCACTGCGCCTGGCCAGAACTTTTCTTATTTTAATTACCATTGACTAGGTTGGTCTGTTCCTGAACTCCATATAAATGGAATCATATAACATTTTTATTGAGTTATTTTCCTCCAAAATTAGCATTTCTGAAGTGTATTCATATTGTTGTATCAGTAGGTCATTCTCTCTTATGACTAATATTCCACTGCATATAAATACACCACAGCTTGTTGATCCACGCTCCTGTTGATGGAGATTCACGTTACTCCTGTCTTCAACTATTAGGAATAAAGTTGTTGTGAACATTCTTGTGGAATTCTTTCTTGTGGACATACGCATTCTTTTTTTTATTTTCTTTTAAGTATAGACATAAGAGTGGAAATACTGACTCAGTGTAGATGTGTGTGCTACGCTTCCACGTCCCCAAGAAAGCTCATATTGAAGTTTGTCAATGTGATGGTATTGGGAGGTGGGACAGTTATGACAAGGTCATGAGGGATCCGCCCTCAGAAAGAGATCAGTGCCCTTATTGTGGGAGCGAATTCGTGGTCTTGGGAATGGTTTTCTGATAAAAAGGATGAATTCAGTCATTTCCTCTGATTTCGGTGCTTGCTTCCCCTTCCTTCTGCCTTGGATAACAGCAGGAGGCCCTCATCAGTTATGACCCTTTGATCTTGGACTTCCCAGTCTCCAGATCTATAAGCCAAATAAATCTCTTGTCCTTATAAATTACCCAGTCTGTGGTATTTCTCTATAGCAGTAGGAAAGAGATTGAAAGAAAACATGGTGCTGAGAGTGAGGCTGTTGCTATGACAAGTACCTGAAAATGTGGAAACAGTTTTGGTTAATGGCAAACGGGTAATGGATAGAGGTTGGAAGAATTTGGAGAAGCAGACTAGCAAAAGCCTAGACTGCTGAAAACAGAGCATGAAGGACAATTCTGGTGAAGGCTCAGGGGGAAATGAGGAACAAGGTACCGGAAACTGAAGTAAATGCCATCCTTGTAAGTAGCAAAAACCTTGGCAAAATTATGTCCTGTTCTAGAACTTTATGGAATATAAAAATTATGACCCATTTGCTAGGATATCTGCTGAAAGAAGTATCTAAGCGGCTAAGCATTCAGGCTCCTGTGTGACTACTTTCAGGCACTAGGAAATTTAACCCAGCAAGAAGGGAGCCAAGGGAATAGATTTTGCAAACCAGCACAGATGGTGACCCTACCTCCCTCTGCTGTCCTGTCTCCCATAAGCCAAAATTACTCTGGACTTAGAGAAAAGGGGAGACGGTTAACATGATACACTGGGGTCAGCTTCTGAAGGCAGGGTGGATCTGGAGGTAATAACATAAACTGTCCAGAGCACTACATATAGGATGGCCTTGAGGATGCTGAGTCCTAAGCTGGTTAGGTCTGTGCTGTGAGCTGATGAGGCCCCAGAATAATTTCTGGGGAAACTGTACTCTTGATAATTTACAGACAACCCAGGTCTGCTTTGGATCTGATCAGATGGACCTGATATTGGGGACTCTGCACCGCTGGCCACTCAGGAAAGGGGCTGGGAATGTTGCCTGGGACAGGAAAATATGATAAGAAGCATTGGTGTGAATCTAGCATCAGAAAGATGATGTGAGGACAGCCAGGAAGAGCTGGAACCTGAGGTTTAATCACAGGCTCCTCCCCCCCTGCTGATGGGCAGGTGTGTGAGCTCCAGCATGGAGCACTGCAGCACTAGGTGGGAGGAAGGTGAGAGGGTGATGAGGCAGCCTGTGAGTGGGGAGGTGTAGGCAGTGGATCAACTGTATCATCACAGAAGCTTCTGCCTTCACCCATCCCTCCAGCTCTGTAGGACAGGTAGAGTCCAGGGTCCGTGGAGCACTACGCCTAAGGAAGCCTGCGTGGGGAGGACACAGGACAGCGACATCACAGGATACCCCTCCCATCAGGAAATCAAGGCCCAGAACTCACTCAGCTCTTCCCCAGGAGAACCAAGCCCTGCATCAGGTGCAGTGCTGCCTGCCCCACTGTGCCATGGGCCCCGGGCTCCTCTGCTGGGCGCTGCTTTGTCTCCTGGGAGCAGGTGAGTCCTGTGCACTGGACAGCAGCCCCATTCTCAGCTTTCCCACCCCTGTGTCCTCCACTTTACCTTGGGGAGG
>NW_012103865.1:178390-184034 GCF_000951045.1 Mandrillus leucophaeus
AAAAAAAAAAAAAAAAAAAAAAGAGGGGCATCATAGTCCTTCCAAACTCACTGATCAGAAATTGTGGTGGTACAGACACCAAATTTCTTTCCTCAGAGAATGATGGCAGGGAGTTGCTCTGGACCCACTTTTTCTTGTGTCCTCATCAAATCACTCCTTGCTCGGGTGCACTGTGTCTCCTGGGACTGAGTAAGGCAAGGGAACAGATGGGAATTCCTTGTCTCCCTAGACCTCCTCTCTAACTGTTGTCACTTTCCTCCATGTGACTCCTGAGACACCTGGTCCTAACAGTGGACAAGCTCTGACACTAAGGCTGAAGAGAACACAGTCCACAGTTGTAAACGGTGCTGCAAGAACATGTAAGAAAAGTGAGCAGGGCTTCCAATTTATACTGAGAATGAACATGCAAAAGGAGCAAAGGGCAGACATTACTAACGAACAAATAGGAAGGAATAGGGTTTCTGTTCTAATGAAATCATTCTGTTAAGTTAAGCAGGAGAAACATTTCATTGCAATTACTTCAAGTCAAAGGCTAGTGGCTCCCCAACCAACCAGCATAGCTCTTTGCTCTGTGGTCTCAGCAGCTTCAGAGGACTCAGAAATCCCTTTTTTGCACAAACGTCCCTTTGTCCATTCCAAGACCCAGGATCTCACACTCTGATCCTATCATGAAAATAAGGAGGTGTGCTATAGTTGCTGTGGCCTAATTTTCAGTGTGTTGAGTAGGAAGCATTGAAGAACTTTGAAAGCCTTGCTCTTGGGTCTAGGGATGTGCTGGAGGCAACTTGTACGACTTAGAAGCAGTAAATAGGTGTACTCTTCCCAGCTCCCCATTCAGAGAAGCCATGTTGGTTGCTTGAAATCTGCCATGGTGGGGATGCTGGTACAACAGAAATTAGGAAATGCTACCAGCCATGCCCCCACCTTCACAGACACCCAGTTTAGCAGCACATCACTGGAGTATTTTCTGATGTCCCTCTTATGCCATGTCTTATGGGGACAAAAGGGCTCAGAATTTATCTCCCCTCTACTCTTGTTCTTAGAAGCCATCATCTAAGCGCTCCTCAATTTTTCCTATTTCTATTCAACTCCCAAATTCTCTTGCTCTGTAGCTCTGTTTTTCCTACAAGCATGTGAGTCTAGAACATGATAACCATCTTGAATGTCCCTAAAGGTATCCCTGAACCAGTTCATTATTTACAAATTATCTTTCCTCACATGGAATATTCAGATGCTGGAGTCATTGGGAACAGAGATGGCCAAGCAGCAACTCTAGGTTGTGAACCACGTATAGCCCCGCTATTCTTCTGTGTCGCCAACAGACCCTGAAACAAGGACTTTTTTGCTTTGGAAACTAAGCAGCTCCACAACAGTCAGGAATGACTCTGCTTTTACTTTAGGCTGAGAGGTCAGAAGGATCACACCCTAAGTATTCTCCTCTCCAAGACTGAGTATGGCCACTCTCCATCTGAGTCCCTGGATGTTGTCCAGAGCTCCCTGAGAATCTCTGCTCTGGGGGCAGAATCACCAAGGTTCATCCTCGCCAGCTCCCCACAGACTCCAGCAGGGCTTTCCTGCCAGGTGCCGGGCACAGGAATGGCTCTGCCTGTCTCTTAGTTAGAGGGAGGCCATACAATAATGTTTGTATAAGAGGGACTGGAATTCTGGGTCTCCTTTAAAGTATTTGACAAAATTTTCTTTGTTGTTTTATTTTGCTATCTCACCAATGAGGAGTACAATCCCTTGGTAGTTCTATTGTTTTTGGCACTTGGGAAGGTTTTTGTGGTCAAGCCACATTAAGAAATTGTGCCTTTTTTTTTTCTGGTTCAGCTAAAACCCAAGGCAGTGAAAAAAACAGCAAGAATTTTGAAAGCAGTCACTTGTGCATCCTATGATAAAGGTGTTATGTTTCATTGCCCATATCTAACTTTCAGTCTAGTGGAAATGAAAAGGCACAGTTAGGGGGCATGTGAGCATGCCATGAGAGAGATCGATGCCAATGGAGAAGTCTGTGCCAATCCCCAATTCTGTGGGATTGAAGGGGAGGGAGAGATGACCTCTCCTTCAGACTGTGCTCAACAAGGAGGGAGAGGGAGTTCATCCATGGGAAGCTGAGGAGGAGCAAATCCCAGGGGCATCTAACTCAGGGTGCAGGAACAAATCCTTGGAGAGGAAAATGGCCTAGTTCAGCTGTCACAGGAGACAGGAGAAAGCAAAGTCATCTAATCCACAGTCCCCAGGCTGATTTGCTTCCTTATGACACTATTTTGCACCAGCGTGTTCTCATCTCCCGCTGTTCCTCTGCCTTGGCCAGAATCATCTCTTCCCTGTTTGCTGCTCAGATCAGTGGATGCGCATTGTACAAGCTGATCATTTCCTGAAACAACCCCTTTGCTAGTCTTAGCTATATCCATCCTTATTTTCTGCATCAGGTACTGCTCCCGCCACCATTGCTTATTGCCTTGTAAGAGGTCTCATTTTATATATTTCAATTTTACTTTTTATTAATTAGACATTTGACTTCACCTTTTGCTGATCTATACTGTTGGGGTAACATTGTCGTTTTTGGAGGATGTTTTTGTTTAGTGATTCAGATTAAATAATCTCTTTGTGCTTCAGCGTCCGTGTTTTCTTACTATTTAAAACCAAATACTACTTTCTTTCATTCCTCTCATTCTGTTCCTCTTTCTCTAGATGGTAGTTTTAAGGGAGAAAAAGTTAGACTATAACTGGAGCTATGTGATAAGAGTTATTCAGAATGAGGGTGGGATATTAAGATTGGTAACTCAAAGCAATAGTTAGGGTTAGAACTAATGTTGGAATTAGGGTTTAGGGAAGCTGCTCATAAAACGTGCGGGATGGCACTTCTGGAATATTTTTCCAGCTCACTCTGCAGACACTTCCCAGCATTCCTTGGGCCACTGCAGAATAAACAATGATGAAACTTCACTTATTGGCCACAAGATGTCACTGTGGTCCACTGGGATCTGAAGGGCTCTGGGGATTCTGGGAGAGCAGCCTAGGAGGGAAAGGGTTAAGAAAAATTAGGGCTTGAATCCAATATTATGCAGATGTTGCAGCAGTTTTCAGTTATTGCCAGGCTACCTACAGCTGTACAAGAGGTGGGAAGTCCCTCTAATCTTTAATGAGATCTACAGTTGAAGAATGTTGGCCAGGCAGCCTTGGTGTCGGGGCAGGTGTAGACAGAGGAGCAACTGCCTCAGAGGAAAAGGGACAGGTGAAGGGTGGGTTGTGCCCTGATCCCAGTGCATCTCTGCTGCACCTCATCCTCTCTGCACGTCTCAGCAGGTGACAGCTTTAACCTGTTGAGTGTTCTGGGATTCTACAACTTCATAAGTCTTACTGATAACATCACGTTGGCTGAGATTCCATTGGGCACAGAGCATGTGTTCTCTGGAGGACAAAAAATATTGATAAAAATTTCTGAAACACCTAAGTAAACAAACTATTGAAGGAAAATGTTAGTAGATGCAGCAAACTGTGGCGTTAGACCTGAAGATAACAGAGTAGTAGAATTATACAAAGGAGACTATACATAAGTCTGTACTAAGTACTTGTGGGCATAGAGCAGTGTTTGAGTCCTATCAGGGTAGATTAAGGAAGGAATTCAGCTATTATCATGACTTTGGCTTGGATGAAAATCCATGAACTCCTCAATTGATTTTCTTGTTAAATATTACAGAATAATATTGAACAAACTTTTTATTTTTATCCAGCCTGTATCCCTCTTTAGCACTAACAGGTAAAGCTGACGCCTCTTTAGCACTAACAGGTAAAGCCAACACCTCTTTAGCACTAACAGGTGAAGCTGAAAGCAAGGTTTCTTTAGTTTGGATCCATTAACTACAGGACTGTGAGGTCCACAGCTGGGCTTTACAGGGGGTGCAAACCACATGTGCAGGGAAGCCCATGTGTCTGTGCTGTGCCCAACTCCCCTCTGTGAGGCTGCCAAAGGGGGAGGCCCAGGTCACCCAGGACCCCACTCACAAAGAGGAGAGTAAGCTTCTTGCTTGGCAAAAAAATCAATTCAAAAATTGGCCAATCTGTTCAAAGCAGAAATGAAAGGAAAGTCTCAATTGTGAGACTGATGAATGCCCAATTTTCCAAGTTATGAAATTTGTAGCAGCTCATGGTTCTCAGAATGATTTCAACAGCATATGAAGATATTTTTTAAAGTTTTTGTTTGTCTACAGCTTTCCTTGATTTTGGTCCTAGTTGTTTTTCAGCCCACTCAGCAGTTGAGCTTATTTTGATGCCAAATTTCAATGTTGCCACTTCAGTCACCAAGCACTATTCACATTCTCCATAACTTATACATATAGGTGCGTTCCTGTCTTTTCTCATTTTTGTGTGATTCATTTTAAAATTGGGCTATACAGAATACAAGCATACATTTGTAAATGACTCCCATATTTTATGCAATTTAGCTGTTTACTTTTTAGTAATACCTTTTATGAAAGCACAATAGAGAGTAAAACAGAAATATTAATACAAGGACATCCTGGTACATTTTGACAAATGCATATGCCAGTGCAACAGTAACTGAAATGATTATGAAAAAATTTCCGTCGTGCAGGAAAGTGTCATCATGCTCCTTTCCAATCAATTTCTATCCCAGAAATAAAAACTTTTCTTATTTATTTCTTTATTTATTTAGAGACCAACTCTCACTCTATAGCCCAGGCTTGAGTGCAGTGGCATGATCTCAGCTCACTGCAAGATCCGCCTCCCAGGTTCACACCGTTCTCTTGCCTCAGCCTCTGGAGTAGCTGGGACTACAGATGCCCACCACACCCGGCTAATTTTTTCTATTTTTAGTAGAGACAGGGTTTCACCATGTTAGCCACGATGGTCTCGAACTCCTGACCTCATGATCTGCCCGCCTCAGCCTCCCAAATTTTGGGGATTACAGGCATGAGCCACTGCGCCTGGCCAGAACTTTTCTTATTTTAATTACCATTGACTAGGTTGGTCTGTTCCTGAACTCCATATAAATGGAATCATATAACATTTTTATTGAGTTATTTTCCTCCAAAATTAGCATTTCTGAAGTGTATTCATATTGTTGTATCAGTAGGTCATTCTCTCTTATGACTAATATTCCACTGCATATAAATACACCACAGCTTGTTGATCCACGCTCCTGTTGATGGAGATTCACGTTACTCCTGTCTTCAACTATTAGGAATAAAGTTGTTGTGAACATTCTTGTGGAATTCTTTCTTGTGGACATACGCATTCTTTTTTTTATTTTCTTTTAAGTATAGACATAAGAGTGGAAATACTGACTCAGTGTAGATGTGTGTGCTACGCTTCCACGTCCCCAAGAAAGCTCATATTGAAGTTTGTCAATGTGATGGTATTGGGAGGTGGGACAGTTATGACAAGGTCATGAGGGATCCGCCCTCAGAAAGAGATCAGTGCCCTTATTGTGGGAGCGAATTCGTGGTCTTGGGAATGGTTTTCTGATAAAAAGGATGAATTCAGTCATTTCCTCTGATTTCGGTGCTTGCTTCCCCTTCCTTCTGCCTTGGATAACAGCAGGAGGCCCTCATCAGTTATGACCCTTTGATCTTGGACTTCCCAGTCTCCAGATCTATAAGCCAAATAAATCTCTTGTCCT